>NC_091565.1:31368536-31376036 GCF_042767895.1 Penaeus vannamei
TCCAAATAGCAGCCCTGAAGAAAACGCGAAACGAAAAAAAGCGAAGGGCCAACAGCGCACAGATCGCTTATTTACACACGCTCAGCGGGACGGCCGTAGCGAATCGCTGCTCAAACACAGCCAACAACCCGCCAACTACCGCGCACCGCCGCTACCGCCGCTAGCACGCATGCGCCGCTCGGTGTGACTTTATAAGCTATTATTTGCTGCTCTTGGATCGGCTGATGACGATGGCGTTCTAACCGCGGGAGGAACATGGGACAGACCGAGTTCCTCTTACACTTACGTGTCCAAAACCAGTTCCTGCATAAATGGCAATACGTTAATAAAAAAAGAGAGCAAGAAAAAAGAAAAAAAAAACAGCACCTCGGCAGTACTTCTTCTCACTCCCTCCCCCCCCCCCCCACCCTCGTACGAAGCGTAATCACAGTGATTATTCCGCGGAAAACATACACACACGTCTGGAGACAAAAGAGAAAACGACCCTCTAAGAACAGGGGGGATAAGCTATCAGGCAGGGAGGCATATCACAGGCCGGGGGAAGGTGGTCGGACGATCTCTGTGATAAAAGGCAGACACGGAATTATAATGCTCGCAGTTATCAAGACCTATCACGCCACACCAAACCGAATAACTCATCTTTATGGACTGGGGCTCGGGGAAAGGGGGGGGGAGGAGGAGGATAAGGAGGAGGGGGAAGAGAGGATAAGGAGGAGGGGGATAGGAGGATAAGGAGGTGGGGAGGAGGAGGGTAGGGAGGTGGGGGAGGAGGATAAGAAGGGGGAGGAGGAAGATAAGGAGGAGGGGGAGGAGGATAAGAAGGGGGAGAGGAGGATAAGGAGAAAGGGGGAGAGGAGGATAAGGAGGGAGGGGGAGAGGAGGATAAGGAGAAGGGGCAGAGAAGGGAGGATAAGGAGGACGGGGGTAGGAGGAGAAGGAAGAGGAGAAGGAGAAGGGGAGAGGAGGATATGAGAGGATAAGAAGGGGAGAGGAGGATATGGAGAAGGGGGGGGAGGAGGATAAGGAAGTGAAAGAGGAGGATTAAAGGGGGAAGAGGAAGATAAGGAAGAGGGGAAAAGGAGGATAAAAAGGGGGAGGAGAAGGAATAGGGCAAGCGAAATGATGATGAGGATGACGGGGGGAGAAGTAGGGAGGAGGAAGAAGTGGCAAGATAATGAAGAGGGGAGGGAAGAGGAAGGGAAATGAGAATTAGGAGGAGGAGGGGGAGAAAAAAAAGGAAGAAAAGGGGGGGAGGAGGAGGGGGAGAAAAAAAAGGACGAAAAGGGTGGAGGAGAAGAGGAGAGGGGACTGACGACGAATGCCCCAAAAGCCAACCCCGAGAGCCAAGGCGAGAGGGAGGGAAGGAAAGGGAACCAAAAGGCCTTCCCCGATAAGCTCCGCCGGCCGATTCGCGCCAATTTCTCACAAGTGCAACTCTCCGTGAAGGACTCTTATCTCGCCACTTCCTATGGCGATCGCTCCTCCGGTCGAATTTACGGCGCAAGCACACGCACTCTACGTCTGTCTGTCTGTCTGTCTGTAAGTCTGCCTGTCTGTCTGTAAGTCTGCCTGTAGGAGACAGTAGGTGTCTACATATGTAATATATGTATGTCTTTGAAAGTCTGTCTGTCTGAATGTCTATTCCGTGCGCGCGCGTGTGTATGTGTGTGCGCGCGCGTGTGTATGTGTGTGCGCGCGCGTGTGTATGTGTGCGTGTGTGTGTGTGTGTACACGCGCGATCGCGTGTTTGTAAGTCCGTCTGTTTACATGGATGCATGTGTGAATGTATTGCATTTATGTATGACACAAGGATCCGTGAATTTTTATATTTAGCTGAGGAATAAGAATGGTTTATCTTTTAGTCTTTTTCTTTCCTTTTTCTTCCTCTCCTCCCCCCCCCCCACTCTCTCTCTCTCTCTCTCTCTCTCTCTCTCTCTCATCTCTCTCTCTCTCTCTCTCTCTCTCTCTCTCTCTCTCTCTCTCTCTCTCTCTCTCTCTCTCTCTCTCTCTCTCGCTCACCATAAAAGGCTGTTTCTCGATTTCTTGAAAGTAGACAAAGGAAATACGTCGATAAGGTCTAAAACAACATCCGGTGAACGGCGATAATGATCTTTATTCGCTTTAAGGGAAGTAAATTATGATGATGTACTAATAATAGCAACGATAACAACTGCATAATTAGGATAATGAGCGGAAATATAAGCAATAACTTGCGATTACCTTTTCCTTCATCCAAATATTACACTCGTATTTGGCTGACGATGCGAGCAATGATAGATCACAACAGGGTAGCAATGGCAACACAACTACAACTACAACTACAGCTAAGGAGGGCGATGCAAAATTCCACAACGAGGAGAAAGTTACTAAAAACGGAGGACATTCGCCATTAAAAACGGGAAAGCTACGTAGTTACCAAATAACTGCCTCTCGCTACAGATTCGCAATCCTGCCGACGGGCGAGGCACAAATTGTAGGCCTACGCTTCACGCCAACCATGAGATCACAAACATTGGCCGTTTCTCACAAAGAATGAAAGAATTGTAGATTTGAAGTTTCGTTTTCACTCATGCGCCATCGCAACAGAGGCAAAGCCATAAAGAATACGGTGAATAAAAGAGAAAGAAAGACATAAACTGACCTAAAGAAAATCATCAAAATAATAAAATAGCGACAAGATGCTTCTGCTCATCCTAGACAGCATAGGCGGCGGGCGGGGAGGAGGAAAGGAAGAAGAAGACGAAGAGGTAGAACTTAGGAGTGAGGAAAAAGTAATAATGATGATCATAATAATACTCATATTACTACTACTAATGGTAATAATAATAATAACAATAACAACAATAATAATAACAGCAACAATAATAGCGACATTAATCACAAAAACAACAACAATAACGACATTTATCACAAAACAATAATAACAACGACATTAATCACAAAAACAACAATAACGACATTAATCACAAAACAAAAAAAATAACGACATGAATCACAAAACCACCACCAAAATAATCAGACGCAGGGCATGAGGCAGCGCTCGGAATAATATTCAATCCCGCTCGGCCAGCCTCCCCCCCGCGCCCCGCCCCCCGCGTCCCGCCCCCCGCAGTGACACGCCGGGATCCCTTCCTACGCCGAGTTGAAGTCTCCTGCATCTGCCACGAGGCGATCTAAACCCTCGGCCGGATTGACGTATAATATAAGCGCTCGCTGGCGTCGCCCTTCGCTCTGTTTGGATTTCTGGTGATTAGGCGAGAGGAGAGGGGAGGGCGGGGAGGAGAGGGGAGGGCGGGGAGGAGGGGGGGGGGGGGAGGAAGGGAGGGGAGGGAGGAGGGGAGGAGGGTGGGGGGAGAAGGGACGGGAGGGCGGTGTGGGGATTGGGGGGAGAAGGGAGGGAGAGGGCGGAGTGGGGATTGGGGGAGAAGAGAGGAGAGGGTGGGGGAGAAGAGAGAGGAAATCGGGGAGAAGAAAGGGGGTTTAAGACTTGGGGAGGAAAGGGGTAAGATGGAGAAGAATGGGGAGGAATGAGGAATGTAGGAGGGAATCATGGGGATAAATGGAGAGTAGAAAGGAATGATCAAGGAAGATAAGCTGGGAAGGGAGGAAGAAACAACGAACTGGAAAGGGAGAGGGAAGGAGAAGAAGAGGAGAAGAGAAGAGAAGAGAAAAAGAGATAAGAAGAAGAAGAAGAGAAGAGAAGAAGAAGAAGAGAAGGGGAGAAGAAGAGCAGAAGAGATGAGGAGAAAAAAAATGAGAAGAAGAGCAGAGGAGAAGAAGAGAAGGAGAAGAGAAGAAGAGAAGGAGAAGAAGAGAAGAGGAGAAGGGAGAATGGGGGAGGGGGAGGGAGGGGCGGAAGGAGGAGGGCCGTCAGTTGGTCCGTGTTCGACCGGGAGCGGAATAGGATCTGATAGATCTCCCTCGCAAAATGAATCCAATTTCTCTCTTTTTTCTCCAAGAAGCTATTACCATTATCAAAATCTTTCTATTTACTCCTTCCTTTCTCCTCTTTTTTTTCTCCCTTCTTCTTCTTCTTCATCGGTATTTCCAGGTGTCAGGAGCCTATCACGCGCATCGAGACTGACGTCTGAATGTGGCTAATTCGCAGAACCAAATCGAAGGATGACAGATGCTTTGCGAGTCGAGGGAGATCTCGGCCTCGAATTTGCACTTCGCTCTTTATTTGCATTGCTCCTTGTTTGCTTATTCTGATGCTGTTTTTCAGTTATTTGACTTTTATCTTACCTATTTTTTTATTTGCATTATAGTTTCTTTTTCTGCTTTTTTATTTAACTTTTATTTTACCTTTTTTTGCATTATTATTTATTTTTTCTGCTGTTTTTTTTATTTCATTTTTATTTTACTTTTTTGTTCTTCGGTGAGTGAAGTTTAGAATAAACACCAATTTAAATTATATTGATAATAATAAACACGCGAGGCAACATGTAGCGCATGCTATTAGTGCATGATGTCTGATAAGTCTAAACAAGACAAGTCTTAAAAGGAGAAAGAGAATAAAGATCACGATGATGATAATAATAATAATAAAAGTAAAGATATCAACTACGCTCATAATGATTACAATAATCATCATATGAAAATACATTAGCAAGGATAATCATAACAACAACAACAGTGACAAAAATAATAACAATAACGGGAGAAGCAAAATTAACAGAATGATAACTCCATCTTAAAGAAAACAATAACTAGATAATAAAATAATATAACAAAATAAAACACCACAAACAAAAAACAAAGAAACCCCCTCTCGCAAAAATTATCTCTTTATGTTTTAACGCCATTTTATCAGCTCCCGTTGCCTTTCCAGCAGAAACCTGGAGTCCCGCCCCAGCGCCACAGCCCGCGAACGCCCCGCACGGCTCCCGGGGGCGCCCTCCGTCAGGCAGAAGAGAAGAGAAAAACAAACATTTAGAAACAATGACACTCCGCTCTCCGCCATCAGCGACGCTCACCGCTGCGAGGAGTGACGTGGACAGGAGGATGGATCGGGAGGAATCTGCTCCTTTTTTCCAACCCCCGTCCTCCCTCTGCCCGGTTCTCGCCCTCGCCCTCGCCCTCTCTCTCTATTTCTCTCTCTCTCTCTCTCTCTCTCTCTCTCTCTCTCTCTCTCTCTCTCTCTCTCTCTCTCTCTCTCTCTCTCTATATATATATATATATATATATATATATATATATATATATATATATTTCTGTCTCTCCCTTTCTATATCTTTATCTTTCTCTCTCTCTATCTATCTCCCTTCCTCTCTCGCTGTCTCTATCTACCTTTCTCTCTCTGCCTTCCTATATCTTTATCTCTCTCCACTCCTCTCTCTCTCTCCCTTCCTCTCTCTCTCTCTCTCTATCTCTCCTTCTCCCTCTCTTTTATTTGTTTCTCTCCCTGTGCTCTTCTTTCTACCTTCTATCGCCCTCTCGCCCTTCCTTGCACGTTCCCTTCTTCGCTCCCTTTACCCCTTTCCCTTCTTGTGCTTCTCTTTCCTCTCTTCCCCCTCCCTGCATCCCTTATCCTCTCTCACTCCCCTTTCCCTTTTCCCTTATCACCCCCTCCTCCCCCTTCCATCTCCCCACCCCTGCGCTCCCCCCACCTTCGCTGCACCCCTGCCCCCTCCCCCTTCCCGCAGCAACCCCGGAGGCCCCTCGAGGTGAAAGCCCAACTTGTTAAGCAAAGACAGCCTGACAGCCACGAAATGTTTTTCTGGGCCCTTGTCTTGGGTATCTTTACGACCGGCATTTGGCAACTTTGCGAGGTGAATATTGGAAATTACCAGCGGTCATAAACCAATAATCTGCCGATGGATCGTCTGCCCAAACCCTGTGCCCAGTCCCGGCGCTAGCACTTGGCCCTAGCTCTGGCCCTAGCTCCGGTGGCCCTGGCCCGAGGCCTGGTTGACTGCCTGCTTTCCATACACCTAAATCTTTCGTAAGAAATTTGATTTTTTTTTTTTTTTTTTGAAGATATTTATTTGTCTGAGGGAGGGGAGGAGAGAAAGGAGGGGGAGGGGGAAGAGAGAAAGAAGGGAGAGGGGGAGGAAGAAGGGAGGTAGGAGGACGGGGGTTAACGGAGGGAGGCTTTGTCTTCTCGTTTCAGAGTATCGGCAATCACTCAGCTTGCCGCGGGTGTTGCATGCAAAATGAGGCAACCGGAGAGGGGGTTTTGAGATATGCGATGGCGGTAGCGGGCGTGGTTGTGGCAGGGCGGACGGGGAGGGGATGGGGAGTAGGGGACAAGGGGGGGGCGGAGGGGTGAGGGAGGGAGTAAGGGAGTAGGGGAGCAGGAGTAGCAGATGGGAAAGGGGAGAGGGTAGGACAGGGGACGGGGAAAGGGAAGGGAGGAGGGGAGGCGGAGGGAGGGGAGGGGATGAAGGGTGGAGGGAGAGCAGAGAGAATGAGGTACGGGCTGTGGCCGAGGCAGACGGTAGGGGCTCTCAGCTGATAGCCTCCCCGATTGCTAATCTATTAAACCCTCGAGTGGCTAAGAGGCGTCTACGCTACTTAAGAGCGTGTACGTGTCTATCTACCCACGTCTACGCCTATCTACCAAAGCCTACTTTTATCTACCCACTCGCCGTGCACACGCAACACAAACAACCCTCGCGTCCCCTTCCTTCCTTCCCATTTTCTATTTCCCAAACCAGCTGATCCTCTCTTGCCAAAGGAGCCACAGAAAACGAGGTCCTCGAAAACTAACCCACGCCAGAAAAATGGCTCCGCTGTTGATAATTACGAAGTGTTTAAAAAAGCCATCAGATTACGCCCGATTGGGGGAGGAGGGAGCGGGGAGAGGAGGGGAGTCGGCGCCCCCACCTCTCCCCCCTCCAACGCCAACGCCGCCGTCAGCTGCATCGAGCCAAGTACAAAACCCGAAGCCCAAAAGCAGAAGACAATCAGGATTTAGTAGCCATTAGCTGCCAGGTACACCCATAATCAAATCACAGTGATAACCACTACCTTACGCCCCTCCTTTGGCATACCTGTTATTTTCACTCCAGTTGGCGAAACGAGAGAGAGTGGGAGAGAGGGGGAGACGGAGAGAGGAAAAGAGAAAGAGAAAGAAAGGGAGGAGAGAGTGAGAAAGAGATAGAAATGCAACTGATAAAAAGGAGGAGGGAGGAGGGAGGGAGGAGGGGGGAGAGAGGGAGAGAGGAGGGAGGGAGGGAGAGAGGGAGAGAAGGGAGAGAGGGAGAGAAGAGAGAGAGGGAGAGAAAAGAGAATGAGAGAAAAGAGAGAGAGAGAGAGAAAGAGAGGGAGGGAGAGGGAGAGAGAGAAGGAGGGAGGGAGAGAGAGAGGGAGGGAGAGAGAGAAGGAGAGGGAGAAGGAGAGAGGGGAAGAGGGAGAGAGAGGGAGGGAGAGAAGGAGAGGGAGAGGGTGAGGGGGAGGGGGAGGGAGAGAAGGAGAGGGAGAGAGGAGAGAGAGAGAGAGAGAGAGAGAGAGAGAGAGAGAGAGAGAGAGAGAGAGAGAGAGAGAGAGAGAGAGAGA
>NC_091565.1:31396036-31401036 GCF_042767895.1 Penaeus vannamei
ACTCCCTTATACCCGCGCGGCCACTTAACGGCAATGCGATCTCGGGGCTGCGGGGATGCGTCGGGCATCAAGCGGCGAACCCAAGTACCCGGGGCGGCCCGGTGGAGTCCCAGTGCCCGGGATACCAATGGCGATAGTGCCCGAGACCCGTTAACCATTCCGTGCCAGAGACCCGATACCCATTCCGTGCCCGAGACCCGATACCCATTCCGTGCCCGAGACCCGATACCCATTCCGTGCCCGAGACCCGATACCCATTCCGTGCCCGAGACCCGATACCCATTCCGTGCCCGAGACCCGATACCCATTCCGTGCCCGAGACCCGATACCCATTCCGTGCCCGAGACCCGATACCCATTCCGTGCCCGAGACCCGATACCCATTCCGTGCCCGAGACCCGATACCCATTCCGTGCCCGGGGAAACGAGACGTGGAAGTCAATGGCGAGAGGACGAAAAAAAAAAGAATTATTCTTTGGATTCCCGATTTTTTTTTCAGATTTTAATCGAAAAAAAAGGCCGTCGATAAAATAATTTAGTGACTAGAGTGGTGATGGTGATGTGGTATGGTGTAATAGCGGTATGGTATGGTATGATGTTCTGGTAGTGTATGGTGGTCGTCGTGGCAGTAGTGGTGTATGGTAGTGATGGTAATGGTGGTGGACTGGCATGGTGGTGGTGATTGTGATGCGTGGGAGTGGTGGTGCGGTAACGTATGGCATGATGGTGGCGGTGGTAGCGGTGATGGTTTGGTATGGTGGTGGTAATTGTGATGCGTGGGAGTGGTGGTGGTGGTGGTAGCGATAGTGGTTTGGTATGGTGGTGGTGACTGTGATGAGTATGAGTGGTGGTGCGATAGAGTAAGGTATATAACATGACGGCGGTGGTGGTTGCGTCGGGTGGCAGAAGCCCGCCCGAAGATGAGGGATAACACCGACGACAGCGAAAACCAAACACTAAAATCACCCAAAAATCCGCAACACCTTACCTGCCCAATCATACCTCCCCCCCCCCCCCGCCCCCACATCCCCCGCTTGCATGCAGACGGATAACACTTTTTTCCCGCTCCTCATTAGCCTTCCCGAATCGGCCGTCCCCATCTCCTCGCCTCATTCATGCCGGTCGCCATAAATGCAAGTATTCCGCATGATCTCCACCGCCCATGACCGCCTCTATCGCCGCCCATCTCCCAATAACCGGGCGTCCCGTGCTGGCTGGACCAATAAGAGGGCACGGGGGGGGGGGGATGGTTGCTTCATCCCCTCCCCCCTCGAACGGTCTCCCGTTCCCGTTCTCTCGTTTTCGTTCTCTTTCTCTCTCTCTCTCTCTCTCTCTCTCTCTCTCTCTCACCTTCCCTCTCCCTCTCACCTTCCCTCTCCCTCTCACCTTCCCTCTCCCTCTCAACTTCCCTCTCCCTCTCAACTTCCCTCTCCCTCTCAACTTCCCTCTCACTCTCACCTTCCCTCTCCCTCTCACCTTCCCTCTCCCTCTCACCTTCCCTCTCCCTCTCACCTTCCCTCTCCTCTCACCTTCCCTCTCCCTCTCCCCCTCTCCCTCTCTCTCCATTCCTTTCCCTATCTCTCTCTCTCTCTCTCTCCCTCTCACCTTCCCTCTCCCTTTCACCTTCCCTCTCCCTCCTCACCTTCCCTCTCCCTCTCACCTTCCCTCTCCCTCTCTCCCCCCTCTCCCTCTCTCCCCCTCTCTCTCTCTCTCCATTCCTTTTCCTATCTCTCTCTCTCTCTCTCTCCCTCTCACCTTCCCTCTCCCTTTCACCTTCCCTCTCCCTCTCACCTTCCCTCTCCCTCTCACCTTCCCTCTCCCTCTCTCCCCCCCTCTCCCTCTCTCTCCATTCCTTTTCCTATCTCTCTCTCTCTCTCTCTCCCTCTCATCTTCTCCTCTCCCTCTCTCTCCCCCTCTCTCTCTCTCCCTCTCACCTTCCCTCTCCTTCTCTCCCTCCCTATCCCTCTCCCTCTCCCTCTCCCTCTCTCCCTTCCTCTCCCCCCTCTCTCTCTCTCTCCCTCTCACCTTCCCTCTCCCTCTCTCTCTCTTCCCTCATCTCAGCCATGCAACATCCAGCGAGCTTCTTGATTCGACGCTCCCACTCATATATTTCTCGCTATTCCGCTCCATGTTTTCTAGCCTTCATTTTGAATGCCTTTTTTGCATTTATTTCTTCTCATTTTTGCAAATTCTCTACTTTTCCCCTTCTTTTACTACCTCTATAGTCTGTAGTTGTTCCTCTTTCAGTCGTATAGAATTCCCATCACCAAAAAAATGGAAAGGCGCCATTGTATACAACAACCTTAATAATAACCTTAAAAAACAATTCTTAAAAAAGAACTTCAAAAATAAACAAATACATAAATCTAAAAAATAAAATAAAAATAAATAAAATAAATAAATGAAATAGATAAATAATCAATAATACAATAAAAAAACTGCAATTAAAAACTTTTCTCTAGGACACACAAGTCTCAGAACCGGAAGACGTCGCTCCCACAGGACACGAACAGCCGCTCTTAATAAGGTCTTTCTCTCTGAACCGAATTCATGATGACAAATGTGGAGAGGTATGAATGAGAACGAACATCTTCACAATAATAGAGATGCATTTTACCGGTTTCGAATAGATCTTCGTCATATATATCCGAAACCGGTAAAATACATATCTTGTATTGCGAAGATATTCGTTCTCATTCATACCTTTCCACACGTCTTTCTCTCTCTTGTAGGAATGAACACCAGTACCCTTTGCCTCGTCTCAGGGTACTGGTGATACTTGTTGTGTCTTTATGTTCATAAATATTGGTCATATCAGGTCATTTCAATATGTCAGTCATTTATAAGTGGTTCAAACTCCGATAGGTCTGTATACCGTCCTTTATACAAGAACACTTCCGTAGAAATACAAAATGAGTCTCTTATTGGTCATCTAGCATGGCAGTCACATACAATATATTATAAAAAAAATGTATATATAGCATGAAAACAGAACAGGAAAGCAAGAAGAAGGAAAGAACGTGATAAATAAGAAAAAACCTTGCGTCATATATATTTTTTTCTCTAACGCCTCAAAGACATGATTGCTACCCCTGATCTGCAGTTCGAAATCCTTCCAAGTATGACAGCATCTTTGGCGCATCATCTTTAGCGCATACCCGATTAGCGGCCGAAGCACAGCACTCACCCCAGCGCCCCTTCACCTGATATGCCCCCCCCCCCCCTCCGCACACCTCAAGACGAACCACGGAATTATATTCTATGCGGTTCTTCCCGGTACCCGATAACCCCTCTACGCCTAGCTCTCGCTCTATCGCTCTCTCAGTTTCTTTGTTTCTCTCTCTCTCTCTCTCTCTCTCTCTCTCTCTCTCTCTCTCTCTCTCTCTCTCTCTCTCTCTCTCTCTCTCTGACCCATTCACTCTCTCTCTCCCTATCCCATTCTCCCTCTCCGTTCCCCTCCTCCCCATCCCGCTCTCCTTCCCTCTCTCCCTCTCCTTCCCTCCGTCCGATCGCTTATCTAACTTATCATCAGATGGGAGGAACGATAAGATTTCTCACTCATCATCTCTTCCCTTCAACATAATACATCACGATACAGCAGGATAATAGGAGGGTGAGGTCGGGCCACTGCCGCCACCCCGCCCTTCCTCTCGAGTGGAAGGTGGACTCTCTCCTCCTCCTCCTCCTTCTATTCTTTCTTCTTTTTTTTTCTATCTCCCTTTTCTGACTACAAGTAGGCTACTCCTCTCTCTCTCTTTTCTTCGATCTGTCTCTTTCTCTTTTACTCTTGTCTCTTGCCTTTCCCTTCCGATCGATCGTGTTCTTTATCTCTCTCCTCTTTCGCTCTCTCCTTCTTTCACCCTTCCTACCACTTCCTCTACCTCCCGTCTTCACTGGGCTATCAATATCTCTTCTCCTCCACACTTCACTTATTCTCCTTCTCACTGCTTCTTTTTCCTTACAATCCATTCCTTCTTTTTTCTCCTTCTCCCTCTCCCTCTCTTTCCACCTCCCTGACCTCCCGACACCTGTTCTGTGCCACAAGGCTGTACACAAGGCCATCACGCACACGCAGAAGCGCAAAAACACACAGCTACAGGTGTACACATAAACGTACACACATTAAAAAGCAGTACACACAGATGATAAATACATGTACAGGCTTCTCCATTGGAAGTAATGATAAACACAAACACTCATTAAATAACAATAACAAGAGTTTTTTTTAACCTATGAATGATGATAAAATAATGAAAGGTAAGCCGACAGTACAAGAAACACCTTTAAAACATGAATCGCTTTTGCTTCCAACATTTTCAAATCATAGAACACGCACGCACAAAACACACATTTCAAGCGAAAAAAACATTCACACTTGCACTGGAACTCATCTGCCCCTTCACACTCGCGCAACATAACACCGTGTATATGCTAATGGCCAATAAAACAACAGAATTATAACCCTTTAACTCTCCCGCCTCTGTCTCCGTAAATCACAAAAACCCCGCCGCTCGCCTCCGCCACACCGGGCATCACGCGGGGGTTGCTCTGCGGAGTGGAGCCTGGAGGAGGGACGCGCCGCTCGCTCTCGAGGTTCTACGGCGTGCGGTTCTGCGTTTTCTCGTCTTTTTTTCAAAGCGTTCGGGTTGGTAAGTCTGTGTGGGGTTCATTGCCTTTCTCTGTTCGCCGTCCTCGCATAAAATTCGAAGTTTGTCTTCTCTTCGCGCGTCTTCCACCCGCCTCCTCCACCATCTCCACCTCCTTCACCTGAAAGTGTTCCTTCTCCCACTGATCTCTACTGACTCGACCCGACATTGTATATGATTACTTCTCCTTCTTCTTCCACCATCTCCACCTCATCCACAGGAGATTACAAGTGGTTCGGCCTCCTGCCTTCTCCACCATCTCTACCTCTTCCCAAAGGATAGCAACTCTCTTGCCTCTTCCATCCAAGCGATTCACACCCTTGCTCCTTCCACCCTCCACCTCGCCCACTCGTCC
>NC_091565.1:31413536-31443536 GCF_042767895.1 Penaeus vannamei
TCTCCCCTCCTCTCCACTCCCTCCAACCTCCTTCCCTCTCCCTCTCCCTCCCCTCCCCTCTCTCCTCCCTCCCTCCTACCCGTGGCATGAGCGTTCCTTCCCCCCAATCACCGCCTTGTCAGGGAGTCCTACCACCGCCACCTCCTCATTACACGCCGCGGATTAATCGTCTGTTTACCCTGTGACCTCCTCCTCCTCCTCCTCCTCCTCCTCCTCCTCCTCCTCCTCCTCCTCCTCCTCCTCCTCCTCCTCCTCCTCCTCCCGGGATTAGTGAAGGGTGGGGGGAGGAGGTGGAAAGGAAGCAGGATGGAGGCGGGAGGGAGGAGGGATGTGGGGTGGAGTGAGAAGAGGGAAAGGAAAAAGAAGGGAGAATGTGAAGGGGGAGACGGATGGAAGAATGGGAGAGAGGAGGAGAGAGGGGAAGAAGAAGGAGGAGGAGAGGAAGAAGGAGGAGGAGGAAGAGGGAAGAAGAAGAAGAAGAAGAAGAAGGAGGAGGAGGAGGAGGAGGAGGAGAAGAACGAGGGAGGGGAAGAACGAAGAAGAAGGAGGAAGAAGAAGAAGAAGAAGAGGAGAAGAAGAAGAAGAAGAAGAAGGAGGAGAAGAAAAAAGAAGAAGGAAAAGGAAGAGAAGAAGGAAGAGGAGGAGGAGATGTAAAATACAAGACAAGAAAGTAAAATAATATCAAGATAATAAATGCCGGGTGGAGATACAGACCAAGAATAAGAGAAGGAAGAGGGGAAAAAAGAAGAAAAACGGGCCGGCTTGCTTTGCTTTTGTTGCCAGTGACGTGTTCAAATGGTTCAAAGAGAGAGGGCAAAATGGCGGCTTGGGTTTTCTTGTTTGGCTTTTGCTCTTTGCTCCAGATGTCAGAGATGTGGAGAGGGAGAAAGGAAGAAAGAGAGAAAGAGAAAAATATTACACGTAAACTATAATTTCATAAATTAGAGAAAGAGAGTGAGAAAAAAAATACACATAAGCTATAATTTCATAAATTAAGAAAGAGAGTGAGAAAAAAATACACATAAACCATAATTTCACAAATTAAAGAAAGAGAGAGAAAAGAAATTGCATTTAAACTATAATTTTCATAAATTATGATTTCTAATAATCTTAATTTTAGAGAGAAAACACAGACAGCCAGACAGCGAGAAAGCCTAATAACAGACAGACACAGACAGACACCCTCGCTCGGTCTCCCCTGAATCCCGACGCATCCGAACCCAGGGGGGGAGGGGGGGGGCGAGGGAGCCAGGCAACCCTTGTAAACCCGAAGCACGACGGCTTCAATATGACCTCATGCTAAGCATATATTTTGCGCGTATCAGCCCCGCAGATCTATGATGCGCCTCCCCACAATGGGGCTCGCGCTTCTTTCCCTTCAATTATTCACTCGGCATTTAAATATTTCGAAATCTTTATTCTGCGAATGGCGCGAGGGAGAGAGGCTTCGATTGTTGGTAAACACTCGGAATGCACCTTTGGCCTCTGCGCTCGAATTAGGGACTCTCCATGCACTGGCCCTTTTATATGTATTTTATAAATGGATATATATATATATATATATATATATATATATATATATATATATATATATATATATATATATATATATATATATATATATATATATTTATACACACACAAAGACACACACACACACACACATATATATACGATATAAAAAAATATAGTAAGTGCTAACGTACATACAACATGCAAACACGCGTGCACGTGCATGCGTCCCCAGCCGAGCAGCTCCGACCCAAAACACAAATACACTCCATACAACGGCCGCCCTTCCCCCCCGGCCGCCCTTCCCCCCACGCCTTCCTTATTCAAAGCCCGTCAAAAACGCCCACGCCCGAAGAAGACACCTCATTCCCTCCCATCTTTGTTTGCAATTGCCTCTCGCTCGCCTTCGCAAATTCCCGATATCGCAAAGCCTCTCCGCCTTTTCTGTTCCGTCAGCATCACTGTCCCTTCTTATCGCTTCATCGAGGATCCATGCGAAGGATTTCCTCCAAGGTCTTTTTTGTTTCCTTTTTATTTTTATTAATCTCTTCATGTACATATTTTCCTTGATTTTTTTCCCCCATCTGTCATTCCTTTTCATCTTTATTTGATCTGTTCATTTTTATGTTATCATCGTTATTCATTTATCCGTTTTCATAAGTTCATTCTCTCTTTTTAAATTGATAGCCTCATATGCATCCTTACCCCCTCTCCCCCTCCCCCTATCCACTCATTTAGTTTTCTCTTTCCCTCAGAAGGGTGATGGAGTGGCGATTTCCCCCATTTTCCGATCTTCATTTCCTTCTCACCTTCCTTCTTTCCTCCTCTTTTCCTCGGTTCCTCACTATCTCTCCTTCTTCTCCCCTTCCCTTTCCTTCTTTTCTGAACATCCTTTCTTCTCTCCTCCTTCCTAATCCTTCTCTCCTTTACCACTCTCTCTCCTATTCTGCCTTCCCTCTTTCCCCTCCCTCCTTTCTCCTTCCCTCCCTCCCTCATTCTCCATCTTCATCCTTCCCTCCCTTCCTCAGAAAAAAGAGAGACAAAAAAAAAAAAAAAAAAAAACGCTCCTGATCCATAAACATTATAATAATCCGAGTCGCCATCGCCGATGTATTAAGATATTGCACCTCGGTTTTCCCCGCAGCCTATTCGCCTTCCCTCGAAAGAGAATACACTTTTAATTAATGTAAATCATCCATCATATTAAAATTACAGCCCTGGCCTTATTTATCATGCGATGAGGCGGCCGATAGACGGGGCTTTAAGAGCGACTATCTCGCGGCCAGTCGATGAGGCGAGCTGCGCCGCCGATGGCCCGATAGTGTCCGGGCGGCCGCCTAACCCGACATTACTGCACCAAATATTTCAACACTCGCCCCCGCGGACTCGCTCTCACGCAACGGATGGGCGGCGTGGGCGTGGGAGGGCAGAAGGGGCGTGAGGGGGGAGGGGGTGTGAAGGGAGTGCGTGCGTGCGTGCGTGTTTGCGTGCGTGCACGAGTGCCCTCACGTCCTTCGTTTTCTCTTGTGGGCGTGGATGAATAAATACATACATACATGCACGCCGGCACGCACACACATACAGGTATAATGTGCTAACGCTTGTAACGCACATATGTAAGCACCCGCTGACACAAACAAATTTACAGACACACGTACAAACAAATATCTAGACATACAAACACGCAAAAAGTCACATTCTTCACTACACGCTGATCTAAAACCAAAAAATATGAAAACAAAACACAAAAACAAAAATAAACAACCACGTAAATAAACAAACACACAAATCAACACAAACTAAAAGTGCTAAAAACGCCCAAATCCCAAGAACCCGCCCGCGATCCCTCCTGCACCTGACTCACCTTTCCACAGCTGGCCAACGAACGCTTGCTTCACTTACCTGGAAAAAAAGGGAGAAAAACGATTAGACAATCAATCAGCCAAGCGTTCCCAATCATAAGACAATCACTTAATATCCGGTTTCGTCATGGCGTGACTGTGATGCCATACATAATTGTTACGGTGATGGCGATGGTGACAGGGAGAGTGAAGTGATAATATGGTGATGATGATAGCAACTGCGAGGGGCGCTAACAGCCATAGTTGAGCGATAACGATGACCTTGATAAGTGAGAATTATTGCGAAAAAGAATCCCTCTCTTATCTCTCGTTGAGCATATCCTTGAAACAAGGTTATACTCCCCCTGCCCACCACCTCTACCCCCCCACCCTCTACCCCCTTCTCCCCTCACGTCCCCCATCCTTTCGTAATTTTTCTTCCTCTTCTTTTTCCTGCATCCCTGGTCTTTCCTCCTCCGTCTTCCATCTCATTATGATTTTTTTCTCTATCTCTCTTCGTAATTCCTCTATAATCCCCCCCCCCGTCTCTCTTCCCCTTGTCGGCCTCTCTCTCTCTCCCTCCTGTCCCCATTCTCCTTCCCTTCCTCTGTCTTTCCGTGTTCTCGCATCCCCTCTCCCTCTTCTCACTCTAACACTCCCATCCCAGTCTTTCATTTTTCTCACTCTGCCTCTTTCCCTCTCTACAGCCCTTCCTAACCTCTTCCCTCCTCCCCCTCCCTCCCCACCCCCTTCCTTCCCTCCTCCCCTCCCCTCCCCAACCCCTCCCTTCCCTCCTCCTCCCCTCCAATCCCTTCCTTCCCTCCTCCTCCCCTCAACCCTTCCATCCGCTCCCCAACTCCTTCCCTCCTCCCTCCTCCCTTCCATACCGTGACAGAATCCCCCTCCCCCTTCCCGTGAGCCCCTCCCCCACCTGAAAGGGGAGGGCGACTAATCTTTTCTTGATTGACGGGTCAATAAATACCCATCAAACTACATTAACGAGAAAATAAATTCCGGCGTTTTCAACAACAGCTGATAATAATCTCTCTCTCTCTCTCTCTTTCTTTCTCCCTCCCTCTCTGCCAATTTCTCTTTTTCTCTTTCTCTACATTTCTTTCTTGATCTTTTTCGTCTCTCTCTCTCTCTCTCTCTTTCTTTTTCTCTCAACCCCATCACTCACACTCACTCGCCTTCTCTCTCTTTAATTATCTATCTTTCTCTCCCTTCCTCCATCCCTCTACCCCTCACTCTCTCTCTCTCTTTCTTTTTTTATCTTTCTCCCTCCCTCCTTCCTTCCTTCCCTCCCTTCTCCCTTCACTATCATCCTCTCCCTTTCCCCCTGCCCCTGCCCCTGCCCCTGCCCCTGCCCCCTCTCTCTCTCTCTCTCTCTCTCTCTCTCTCTCTCTCTCTCTCTCTCTCTCTCTCTCTCTCTCTCTCTCTCTCTCTCTCTCTCTCTCTCTCTCTCCCTCTCTCTCTCTCTCCCTTTTATCTCTGTTTGTCTAGGAACTAGGAAAGAAGGAATCAAATATTTCGGGTTGGGGGAAGTGGGGGGGGGGACGGGGGGGGGGCTTTTCTGCAATGGGTTCGTCTTATCTTCGGAATGTGAATTTTTGAAAATATGTGAAGCTGCTCTCTTGTGTGCGCGCGTTCGTATATTATCGGTCAGATCCTGTAAGTGACTTCTATTCATGGCTTGTATATACTTTCTCCTTTATTTATCTACTTATTTATTTGGTGTACGTATTTTTTATCTATTTATTTCTATTTTTTAAAAATTTATCATTAAACTTTTAAAACGTAAAGAACCTTTGGGGCGCATTATTTATTTAGTGTACGTATTTTTTATCTATTTATTTCTATTTTTTTTTTAAATTTATCATTAAACTTTTAAAACGTCACAGAACCTTTGGGGCGCAACGTTTCGATTTATGATTCGCAGTTATTTGATATAAAATAATACGGGTGTTTATTTTTCCGGACTGCCACGGTAACGCTGGAGAGATTTCAACGCGCGGAATTCTGACCCTTTTGTCTGCCGAATTTTTGCTCTTTTTAATTTCTTTTTTTGGGAGTGAAGGAGGGAGGGAGGGAGTGAAGGAGGGAGGGAAGGAGGGAGGGAGGGAGGGAGGGAGGGAGGGAGGGAGGAGGGAGAGGGGGAGGGGGGAGAGGTACAGGAAGGGGGAGGGGGAGCGAGGGATAGGTAGAGGAAGGGGGAGGAAGAGAGGGAGGGAAGGCTGAAGGGAGGGAGGAAAGGAGGAAGGTAGGGAGGGAGTGAGGGGAGGGAGGGAGAGATAGAGAGAGAGGGAGAAGGAGAGAGAGGGAGGGAGGAGAGGGAGGAGAGAAGGAGGGAGGGAGGGAGGAGAGAGAGAGGGAGAGATTGAGAGAGGGAGGGAGAGAGAGAGAGAGAGACGGAGAGAGAGAGAGAGAGAGAGAGAGAGAGAGAGAGAGAGAGAGAGAGAGAGAGAGAGAGAGAGAGAGAGAGAGAGAGAGAGAGAGAGAGAGAGAGATAGAAAAAAATTATTCAATACAATAAAAACATCAAATTACCAAGAAAATACCCCCCCCCCAAAAAAAAAAAAAAAAAAAATCCCCATCCATAAAACCCCAAACCGTAAATTAAAAGACAAAAACGAAAACAATAAAAAAAAACCAGAAGATCCACCAGAAAAAAAAACATCAACAATAACCACCAACCAACCAACCAAACAAACAAAGTCTCCGCACACCCAACGAACGCCCCCCCCCCAAAAAAAAAAAAAAAAAACCTACATAACCCCGCCCGCAAGAACAGTCCGCCGCACCAAAGACCGCAAGTCGCCATAGAGTACCCGGCAATCGACAGCCAAACCGCACGGCTAATCACACACGCCGGTCGCTGCCCAGTTTCATACCCAGTAGTCACCGGTCATTAACTCGGTAATTGGTATATGACAGTCCCTAATTGCATCGTAAGTTCTGAGGCGCGAAACTGGCTGCGCGGCGGGCGGGCGGGGGCTCTGGAGGGCGGGGAGGAGGGAAAGGGAGAGGGAAGGGAGGGAGAGGAAGGGAGAGAGACTAGGAGAGGGAGAGGGAAGGGGAGAGAGACTAGGAGAGGGGAAGGGGAGAGGGAGAGAGACTGGGAGAGGGTGAGGGAGGGGAGAAGGACTAGGAGAGGGAGAGGGAAGGGGAGAGAGACTAGGGAGAGGAAGGGAGAGAGACTAGGAGAGGGGAGAGAGAAGGACTGGGAGAGGGTGAGGGAGAGGGACTAGGAGAGGAAGGGGAGACGCACAGGAAGGGGAAGGGGAAGGAGGGGGAGCTGGAGAAGGGGAGGGGAGAAGAGAGAAAGAAGGGGTAATGGAGTATGTAAAGGGAAGGAATACTGGAAGGATGAGAGAGGTGGTAAGGAGGAAGGAAGGAGGAATGGAGAGAGGAAAAGTGAGAAGGAGATGGAGGATGCAAGGGTGGAAGGGAGAAAGAAAAAAGGGACAGAGAGAGGGAGGAGGGAATAAGGGAAGGAGTGAAAAAGGGAAGAATAGAAGGAATAAGGGAGTAAGGGAGGGAGAAGAAGAGAGAGAAAGAAGACAACACAAAAGACGAAGCAAAACAGACAAAAGTCCCAGTAAAACAGAAAGGAAAAATGGAGAAGAAAAGAAAAGGTGAAACTAAAGATAACCAAGAACTCACCGAATGTTGCGTGGGGGGAACCTGTCCCGCGGCTCGCTGGCCTCCACCACGCCCTCCCTTCTCACCCCCTCCCCCTTCTTTCCCTCCTTCCCTCTCCGCACTTATCTCCTTCCTTGAGTCCTTCTTTCCAACCTTTCTCCCTCATTCTTCCATTCCATCCTCCTTCTTCCCACCCTTTCTCCTTCAATCTTCCCTCCCACCTTCCTTCCTTGCCTCCTTCTTCTCTCTCATCCTCCTTCCTTCTTCCCTCTCTTTCCCTCCCTTCTCTTTCCGAGAGAGAGAAAGCGAGAGAGCGAGAGAGAGAGAGAGAGAGAGAGAGAGAGAGAGAGAGAGAGAGAGAGAGAGAGAGAGAGAGAGAGAGAGAGAGAAAAGAGAGAGAGAGAGAGAGAGCAAAAGAGATATAAAGAGGAGAGAGACAGTGGACAAAAAAAAGGGGAAAGAAAAGAGAGAAAAAAGAGACGAAACAACAAGAAATGAAAAGGCAAACGAAGAGAGACATCGATAAAAAAAAAAATAAAAAAATAAATAAATAAAAAAATTAATAAAAAAATAAATAAAAAAATCGAAAAATTATAAAAAAACGACAGAAAGCGAGAGACCGCGAGACCCATCGAGCGCGGGCGGGGAGGGCGTGATCCGGCCGGCCGCCCGCCCGCCCCGCCCCGCGCCGTCCGCGACCCGCTATCGGCCTCGAGTCTTCCCGCCGACGCGCAACGGCCGGCGGGGAGTTCAACGCTGCAATTGGCGCCGTGTTGTGCGAACGCCCGACGCGAGGGGGCGAACGCTCGTGTTCGCTTCTCTAGCTCTTCCTCCTTCCTTTTCGTTTCTCTCGCTCTTCCTCCTTCGTTTTCGTTTCTCTCGCTCTTCCTCCTTCCTTTTCGTTTCTCTCGCTCTTCCTCCTTCCTTTTCGTTTCTCTCGCTCTTCCTTTTTCGTTTTCGCTTCTCTCGCTCTTCCTCCTTCGTTTCCGTTTCTCTCGCTCTTCCTCCTTCGTTTTCGTTTCTCTCGCTCTTCCTCCTTCGTTTTCGCTTCTCTCGCTCTTCCTCCTTCCTTTTCGCTTCTCTCGCTCTTCCTCCTTCGTTTTCGCTTCTCTCGCTCTTCCTCCTTCGTTTTCGCTTCTCTCGCTCTTCCTCCTTCGTTTTCGCTTCTCTCGCTCTTCCTCCTTCCTTTTCGTTTCTCTCGCTCTTCCTCCTTCCTTTTCGTTTCTCTCGCTCTTCCTCCTTCCTTTTCGTTTCTCTCGCTCTTCCTCCTTCCTTTTCGTTTCTCTCGCTCTTCCTCCTTCCTTTTCGTTTCTCGCTCTTCCTCCTTCCTTTTCGTTTCTCTCGCTCTTCCTCCTTCCTTTTCGTTTCTCTCGCTCTTCCTCCTTCCTTTTCGTTTCTCTCGCTCTTCCTCCTTCCTTTTCGTTTCTCTCGCTCTTCCTCCTTCCTTTTCGTTTCTCTCGCTCTTCCTCCTTCGTTTTCGTTTCTCTCGCTCTTCCTCCTTCGTTTTCGTTTCTCTCGCTCTTCCTCCTTCCTTTTCGTTTCTCTCGCTCTTCCTCCTTCGTTTTCGCTTCTCTCGCTCTTCCTCCTTCGTTTTCGCTTCTCTCGCTCTTCCTCCTTCGTTTTCGCTTCTCTCTCGCTCTTCCTCCTTCCTTTCTTTTCGCTCTTCCTCCTTCCTCGCTCTTCCTCTCTTCCTCCCTTCCTTTTCGTTTCTCTCGCTCTTTCCTCCTTCCTTTTCGCTTCTCTCGCTCTTCCTCCTTCCTTTTCGTTTCTCTCAGCTCTTCCTCCTTCGTTTTCGCTTCTCTCGCTCTTCCTCCTTCCTTTTCGTTTCTCTCGCTCTTCCTCCTTCCTCGTTTCTCTCGCTCTTCCTCCTTCTTTTCGTTTCTCTCGCTCTTCCTCCTTCTTTCGTTTCTCTCGCTCTTCCTCCTTTTCGTTTCTTCGTTTTCGTTTCTCTCGCTCTTCCTCCTTCCTTTTCGTTTCTCTCGCTCTTCCTCCTTCCGTTTTCGTTTCTCTCCCGCTCTTCCTCCTTCCTTTTCGTTTTCTCTCGCTCTTCCTCCTTCCTTTTCGTTTCTCTCGCTCTTCCTCCTTCGTTTTCGTTTCTCTCGCTCTTCCTCCTTCCTTTTCGTTTCTCTCGCTCTTCCTCCTTCCTTTTCTGTTTCTCTCGCTCTTCCTCCTTCCTTTTCGTTTCTCTCGCTCTTCCTCTATCGTTTTCGTTTCTCTCGCTCTTCCTCCTTCCTTTTCGTTTCTCTCGCTCTTCCTCCTTCGTTTTCGCTTCTCTCGCTCTTCCTCCTTCCTTTTCGTTTCTCTCGCTCTTCCTCCTTCGTTTTCGCTTCTCTCGCTCTTCCTCCTTCGTTTTCGCTTCTCTCGCTCTTCCTCCTTCCTTTTCGTTTCTCTCGCTCTTCCTCCTTCGTTTTCGCTTCTCTCGCTCTTCCTCCTTCCTTTTCGGCTTCTCGCTCTTCCTCATTCGTTTCCTTCTCTCTCACTTTCTTCCTCTTTCGTTTTCGCTTCTCTCGCTCTTCCTCCTTCGTTTTCGCTTCTCTCGCTCTTCCTCCTTCGTTTTCGCTTCTCTCGCTCTTCCTCCTTCCTTTTCGTTTCTCTCGCTCTTCCTCCTTCCTTTTCGTTTCTCTCGCTCTTCCTCCTTCGATTTCGTTTCTCTCGCTCTTCCTCTTTCGTTTTCGCTTCTCTCGCTCTTCCTCCTTCGTTTTCGTTTCTCTCGCTCTTCCTCCTTCCTTTTCGCTTCTCTCGCTCTTCCTCCTTCGTTTTCGCTTCTCTCGCTCTTCCTCCTTCGTTTTCGCTTCTCTCGCTCTTCCTCCTTCCTTTTCGTTTCTCTCGCTCTTCCTCCTTCGTTTTCGTTTCTCTCGCTCTTCCTCCTTCGTTTTCGCTTCTCTCGCTCTTCCTCCTTCGTTTTCGCTTCTCTCGCTCTTCCTCCTTCGTTTTCGCTTCTCTCGCTCTTCCTCCTTCGTTTTCGTTTCTCTCGCTCTTCCTCCTTCGTTTTCGTTTCTCTCGCTCTTCCTCCTTCCTTTTCGTTTCTCTCGCTCTTCCTCCTTCGTTTTCGCTTCTCTCGCTCTTCCTCCTTCGTTTTCGCTTCTCTCGCTCTTCCTCCTTCCTTTTCGTTTCTCTCGCTCTTCCTCCTTCCTTTTCGTTTCTCTCGCTCTTCCTCCTTCGTTTTCGTTTCTCTCGCTCTTCCTCTTTCGTTTTCGTTTCTCTCGCTCTTCCTCCTTCGTTTTCGCTTCTCTCGCTCTTCCTCCTTCGTTTTCGCTTCTCTCGCTCTTCCTCCTTCGTTTTCGTTTCTCTCGCTCTTCCTCCTTCGTTTTCGTTTCTTTCTCTCTTTGTCCTTCCTTTTCGTTTCTTTCACTCTTCCTCCTTCCTTTTCGTTTCTCTCGCTCTTCCTCCTTCCTTTTCACTTCTCTCGCTCTTCCTCCTTCCTTTTCGCTTCTCTCGCTCTTCCTCCTTCGTTTCCGTTTCTTTCTCTCTTTGTCCTTCCTTTTCGTTTCTTTCACTCTTCCTCCTTCCTTTTCGTTTCTCTCGCTCTTCCTCCTTCGTTTTCGCTTCTCTCGCTCTTCCTCCTTCCTTTTCGTTTCTCTCGCTCTTCCTCCTTCGTTTTCGTTTCTCTCGCTCTTCCTCCTTCGTTTTCGTTTCTCTTGCTCTTCCTCCTTCGTTTTCGTTTCTTTCTCTCTTTGTCCTTCCTTTTCGTTTCTTTCACTCTTCCTCCTTCCTTTTCGTTTCTCTCGCTCTTCCTCCTTCGTTTTCCGGGTTTCTCTCGCTTCCTTCTTCTCCTCCTTCCTTTTTCTCTCGCTCTTCCTCTTCCTTCGTTTTCGTTTCTTCTCTCGCTCTTCCTCCTTCGTTTCCTTCTCTCGCTCTTCCTCTTTCGTTTCCGCTTCTCTCATCTTCCTCCTTCGTTTTCGTTTCCTCTCTGCTCTTCCTCCTTCGTTTTCGTTTCTCTCGCTCTTCCTCGGCTTCGTTTCGTTTCTCTCGCTCTTCCTCCTTCCTTTCGTTTCTCTCGCTCTTCCTCCTTCTTTCGTTCTCGCTCTTCCTCTTCGTTTTTCGCTTCTCTCGCTCTTCCTCCTTCGTTTTCGTTTCTCTCGCTCTTCCTCCTTCATTTTGTTTTTCCACCATTTCTCGCTCTTTCTCCTTCGTTTCGCTTCTCTCGCTCTTCCTCCTTCGTTTTCGCTTCTCTCGCTCTTCCTCCTTCGTTTTCGCTTCTCTCGCTCTTCCTCTCTCTTTCGTTTCGTTTTCGCTCTTCCTCCTTCGTTTTCGTTTCTCTCGCTCTTCCTCCTTGCGTTTTCGTTTCTCTCGCTCTTCCTCCTTCCTTTTCGCTTCTCTCGCTCTTCCTCCTTCACTTCTTCTTCCTCTTTTCGTTTCTCTCGCTCTTCTCTTACTTCTCTCGCTCTTCCTCTTCCTTCGTTTCGCTTCCCTCTCATCTTCCTCGCTCTTCCTTTCGTTTCGTTTCTCTCGCTCTTCCTCCTTCGTTTTTTCGTTTCTTTCTGCTCGCTCTTCCTCCTTCGTTTTCGTGTCTCTCGCTCTTCCTCCTTCGTTTTCGCTTCTCTCGCTCTTCCTCCTTCCTTTTCGTTTCTCTCGCGTTTCCTTCCTCCTTCGTTTTCGCTTTCTCTCGCTCTTCCTCCTTCGTTTTCGTTTCTCTCGCTCTTCCTCCTTCGTTTTCGTTTCTCTCCGCTCTTCCTCCTTCCTTTTCGCTTCTCTCGCTTCCTTCTCCTCCTTCCTTTTCGTTTCTCTCGCTCTTCCTCCTCCTCTTTTCGCTTCTCTCGCTCTTCCTCCTTCCTCTTCGTTTCTCTCGCTCTTCCTCCTTCTTTCGTTTTCGCTTCTCTCGCCTCTTCCTCCTTCTCTGTTTTCGCTTTCTCTCGCTCTTCCTCCTTCGTTTTCGCTTCTCTCGTTTCTTCCTCCTTCCTTTGTTTTCGCTTCTCTCGCTCTTCCTCCTTCGTTTTCGTTTCTCTCGCTCTTCCTCCTTCGTTTTCGTTTCTTCTCGCTCTTCCTCCTTCGTTTTTCGTTTCTCGCTCTCTCCTCCTTCGTTTTCGTTTCTTCCTTCGCCTTTCCCTCCTTCGTCTTTCGCTTCTCGTTTCTCTCGCTCTTCCTCCTTCCTTTTCGTTTCTCTCGCTCTTCCTCTTTCCTTTTCGTTTCTCTCGCTCTTCCTCTTTCGTTTTCGTTTCTCTCGCTCTTCCTCTTTCGTTTTCGTTTCTCTCGCTCTTCCTCCTTCGTTTTTGCTTCTCTCTCTCTTCCTCCTTCGTTTTCGTTTCTCTCGCGCTTCCTCCTTCGTTTTCGTTTCTCTCTCTCTTTGTCCTTCCTTTTCATTTCTTTCACTCTTCCTCTTTCATTTTCGTTTGTCTCGCTCTTCCTCTTTCCTTTTCGTTTCTTTAACTCTGCCTCCTTCCTTTTCGTTTCTCTCTCTCTTTGTCCTTCCTTTTCGTTTCTTTCACTCTTCCTCCTTCGTTTTCGTTTCTCTTGGTCTTCCTCCTTCCTTTTCATTTCTCTCACTCTTCCTCCTTCATTTTTTGCATTCCATTTCCTTCTCTTTCTCATCCTTTTTCATCATTTCATCATATCGTTTCTATTACCGTCATCAGTATAATAATACTGATCCTACCACTTTAATTACATCGTCATCACCATCATTTTAATCGTTATCATCACCAATTCATCATTATCATCATAATGTTAACCCACATCACCTATTATTGCTTCATCCTTTCCACTCCTTCTTCCACCTCGCCGTCCTCGTCAGCGGCATATAAGGGCACAGCGAATCAAGAGAAACAGAAACAAATACGAAGAAAAAAAACTGGAGAAGGAATATTGAGAAGAATTGAAGGAAAACAAGTAATAGACGGGAAATGAAAAGCATGAAAAGAGGGAGAGAGATACCAAGAATAAAAAGAAGGAAAAATAAAAATGAAAGTGAAAAAGGGAATACCTAACACTTGCGAAAGAAGATACAAAACAAGAAACAGAAAGAAAAAAAAAGAGAAAACGGGTAAAAATACAACTAAAATGAAAAATATATTCAGAAACAATAATACACCAAAAACAAGAAACAAAAAAAACTAAACCGGAAAAAAATCCCATACTGACCCCACCCCCCCCCCAAAAAAAAAAAAAAAAAAAAACGAAAATGATAATAACAGCAATAACGATAACCCAAAGAACACAACACCGAGAACAGCTCCGAGAACACACCTTTCCCTCGGCAGCCAAAGGGTTCAGGGTTTAGGTCCTTATCGAGCACAGCATCTTCAAACAAAGTCCATCTGATCCGCAATAATTGAGGATGCTGAGGAGGTGGGGTAAAAAAGGAGGGGGGGGAGGGTTATGAAAGGTGGGTGGGTGGGTGGGGATGGGGGAGGGATGGAGGGAGAGAGAGAGGGGGAGGGGAGAGGGGGGAGGGAGGAGAGAGGGTGAGAAGGAGGAAGGAATGGAGAGAGGGTGAGAGGGAGGGTGAGGAGGAGGGAGGGAGGGAAGGGAGAAGGGTGAGAGGTGAGAGAGAGAGGGTGAGAGGAGGAGGGAGGGAGAGGAGGGAGAGGGTGAGAGGAAGGAGGGAGGGTGAGGAGGGAGTAAAGAGACGTGGTGGTGAAGAAGAGAAGTAGGAGGAGTGGAGGGAAATATAGGAGGAAGCGAAAGAGGAGAGAAGGAGGTCTAGAGTCAGAAGAGGTGGAGAAGAGAGAAAGGAAGGAAGGAAGAATTAGCTAGAGAGAAGCGCAAAAGAGTGAGTGAGAGAGAAAACAGGCAAGAGAGGGAGGGAGGGAGGGAAGGGAGGAGGAAGAGAGTGAGAGAAAGGAGAGACAGACAGATAAGAGCGAGACAGAGAGAGAGAGAGAGAGAGAGAGAGAGAGAGAGAGAGAGAGAGAGAGAGAGAGAGAGAGAGAGAGAGAGAGAGAGAGAGAGAGAGAGAGAGAGAGAGAGAGAGAGAGAGAGAGAGAGAGAGAGAGAGAGAGAGAGAGACAGACAGAGCGAGAAAACCAGAGAAGAGAGAGAGAGAGAGAGAGAGAGAGAGAGAGAGAGAGAGAGAAGATGAGAGAAGGATGAGATGAGAGGAGAGAGAGAGAGAGAGCGAAGCGGATGTTCAGCCCGCGATAACACCGAGCAGCAATGACCAAGTGTTCCAGCTCGAGGTCCGAATCATTCTATATTGCACTCGCCAAATTACACACTTATTACGCCAAATTTGGGAATATTTAAGTGCCATTGGCAAGAGAATGGAGGGATTTTATCGCCGGACAATAATTTTCGAGAGTCGGAGAAAAGAGAGGAAGATGAGAAGGAGGAAGAGGAGGTGGGGAGGATAGCGTTGGACGGGGAAGAGGAGGAGGAAGAAAAAGAAGAGGAGGAGGAGGAAGAGGAGGAGGAAGGGAGGAGGAGGGAAGGAGGAGGGGAGGAGGAAGGAGGAGGAGGAGGAGGGAGGAAGGAGGGAGGAAGGTGGTGGTGGTGGTGGGGGGAGGATGGGCAGGGAGGACGACGGAGGGTGGGAGGGGAGGAGGAGGAAGAGAAAGAGGAAAGAGGGGGAGGAATAGGAGGAAAAGAAGGAAGAGTGGTCAAAGGAGACGAAAACGGTGACAGTGGATGAGGAAGAAGTCAAGAAGGAAAAAGGAAGATAGATGGGGGAAAACAAGGTATAAGAAGACTAAAAAGAAGGAATTGAAGAAAAAGGAATAATAATAAGAATAACAATAACAACAATAATAAAAATGATAACAATAATAATAAGTAAGAGAAAACACACACAAGAACAAGCAATAATCAAAGAGAAGCCCCAAAGAATCAAAAGGGGAAGGAGAGAAAAGCCCATAAAGCGATAACAGTGAACAGCATAACGAGAAACCGGCTATTTTGCGGCGGCGATAACGAGCGAACTTGAGAGAACTTGAGAACGGGTAAAACGAGACGCACAAGACTTAAGTATTCGCCAAAGTTGTTTAAGATTTTGGCGTTAATAAAGAGGAGGAGAGAAGAGAAGGGAATGTGTAAAAAAAGAGAAGAAAATGAGGGAATACGTAAAAAGAGGAGAAAATAAGGGAATACGTAAAAAGAGAAGAAAATGAGGGAATACGTAAAAGAGAAGAGAATAAGGGAATGTGTAAAAAGAGAAGAAAATGAGGGAATACGTAAAAAGAGAAGAAAATAAGGGAATATATAAACAGGAGAAAATAAGGGAATACGTAAAAAGAGAAGAAAATAAGGGAATACGTAAAAAGAGAAGAAAATACGGGAATATATAAGAAGAGGAGCAAATAAGGGAATACGTAAAAACAAGAAAATACGATAATACGCAAAGCGAAGAAAATGCGAGAATACGTAAAGGGAGAAGAAATACGAGAATAGGTGAAGAAGAAAAAGAAAAAAACGGGAATACGTAAAAAGAGAAAAAGAAATGGAAGTATATATATATATATATATATATATATATATATATATATAGAGAGAGAGAGAGAGAGAGAGAGAGAGAGAGAGAGAGAGAGAGATGAAGGGATGAGTGAGAGAAACAGGGAGAACGAGCCAAAGAGAATAGAAGCCGAAGAGAAGAAAGGGGGAGCAAGGAACAAACCGATAAGGGATTCGGGAGATGAGTGAGATGGCAGAATCCTCCCCCACCCCTCCCGCTAAAGAATATTCGCCCCCCCCCCCTCCTTTCTTCCCATGTCTCTCCCCTTCTCATTCCTCCTCCTTTTCCTCTCACATTCTCTCTCTTGCCCCCTCCCCTTTCTCCCTCTCCCTCTTCCCATTTCCTATTCCCCCCTAATTCTTATTCTTCTTTCCTTCCTTTCCTCCCTCCCTCTCTCATCTCCCACCTCCCTCTCCCTCCCTTTCACTCTTTCCCCCATTTCCACAAAAAAAAAAAAAAAAAAAAAAAAAAACGAAAAATAAAGAAAAGAAAGAAAAAAAACACTCCCACTTAACCTCCCTCTCCCGCTACCCCTTTCTCCCTCCCCCTCCTCCCCCGCTTACCCCCCTTTTCCCTCCCGATCCCCCCACTCCCCTCCTCCCTCCCCCTCCCCCGCGGCAGCCACCCCTTCCTCCCGAGCGAATCCCTCCGCGGCACCTGTCATTATCAATCACCTCTCCATCGCGGTCGGCCATCATCAGCCGCGACGGAACCCGACCAGCGCCCGCCCGCCCGCCCGACCGACGACCGACCGACGACCGCCCGACGACCGCCCGACCAACCCGAGCCGACCCGACCCGCCCGTCACTCCGACTCGGCCGAAAAATTACCGGGTCCTGACGAGGCGCTGACAAGTCCTGCGCTCCGGGGAAGGGGCCGGCCGGATCTTCTTCTTCTTCTTCTTCTTCTTCTTCTTCTTCTTCTTCTTCTTCTTCTTCTTCTTCTTCTTCTTCCTCCTCCTCCTCCTGCTGCTCTTCTTCCTGATCGTCACCTTCTTTGTGTGTTTTTCTCTTTTTGTTCATCATCATCTCCTCCTCCTTCTTCTTCTTTTCTCATTTTGTTCATCATCTCTTTTTCACATTTTGTTCATCAGGATCATCTACTTTATCTGCTTCTTCTCCTTCTCCTCCTCCTTCTTCTTCTTTTCGCATTTTGTTCATCTTTTTTCCTTATTTTGTTCATCAGGATCATCTGCTGCTTCTTCTTCTTCTTCTTCTTCTTCTTCTTCTTCTTCTTCTTCTTCTTCTTCTTCTTCTTCTTCTTCTTCTTCTTCTCCTCCTCCTCCTCCTTCTTCTTTTCTCATTTTGTTCATAATCTTCATTTCATCTTTACTTTTTCTTCTTTCTCCTTCTCTCTTTTCTTCGCCTTCTTCTCTCTCCTCTTCCTCCTCCTTGAAGACGTTCGAGAAACTCTTCCGTAATGTCTGGGTGTCAGAGGTTTTGAGGTGTTTACTCGGGGATGTCGATGTGTGAAGCGGAGAAGGGGGAGGAGTAGACCAAGAAGAGGGAGAAGAAGGGGAAGAAGGAGAAGGAGTAGACCAAGAAGAGGGAGAAGAAGGAGAAAGCGTAGGGGAAGAAGGGGAAGAAGGAGAAGGAGTAGACCAAGAAGAGGGAGAAGAAGGGGAAGAAGGAGAAGGAGTAGACCAAGAAGAGGGAGAAGAAGGGGAAGAAGGAGGAGGAGTAGACCAAGAAGAGGGAGAAGAAGGGGAAGAAGGAGAAGGAGTAGACCAAGAAGAGGGAGAAGAAGGGGAAGAAGGAGAAGGAGTAGACCAAGAAGAGGGAGAAGAAGGGGAAGAAGGAGGAGGAGTAGACCAAGAAGAGGGAGAAGAAGGGGAAGAAGGAGGAGGAGTAGACCAAGAAGAGGGAGAAGAAGGGGAAGAAGGAGAAGGAGTAGACCAAGAAGAGGGAGAAGAAGGAGAAAGCGTAGGGGAAGAAGAGGGAGAAGAAGGAGAAGAAGGAGGAGGAGTAGACCAAGAAGTGGGAGAAGAAGGAGAAAGCGTAGGGGAAGAAGGGGAAGAAGGAGAAGGAGTAGACCAAGAAGAGGGAGAAGAAGGGGAAGAAGGAGAAGGAGTAGACCAAGAAGAGGGAGAAGAAGGAGAAAGCGTAGGGGAAGAAGGGGAAGAAGGAGAAGGAGTAGACCAAGAAGAGGGAGAAGAAAGGAGGAAGGCGGCGTAGGGGGAAGAAGAGGGAGAAGAAGGAGAAGGCGTAGGGGAAGAAAGGGGAAGGAAGGAGAAGGAGTAGACCAAGAAGAGGGAGAAGAAGGAGAAAGCGTAGGGGAAGAATGGGGAAGAAGGAGAAGGAGTAGCCCCAAGAAGAGGGAGAAGAAGGAGAAGGCGTGAGGGGAAGAAGAGGGAAGAAGGGGAAGAAGGGAGTAGACCAAGAAGAGGAGGAAGAAGGAGAAAGCGTAGGGGAAGATGAGGGAAGAAGGAGGAAGGGAGTAGCCCAGAAGAGGGAGAAGAAAAGAAGGAGAAGAGCGTAGGGGAAGAAGAGGAGAGAAGAAGGAGAAGGCGTAGGGAAGAAGAGGGATAAGAGCGAGAAGAGGGAGAAGAAGAAGTGGCAGGTGAAGTTAAAGGTAAAGCGGAAGGGAGAGGAAGGGAATGAGAAGAGAAAGAGGAAGAGGAAGGGGAAGAGGAAGGGGAAGAAGGGGAAAGGGAAGAAAATGAGATGGAAAGGGGAAGGAGAAGAAGATGAAGGGGAAGGGTGAAGGGTAAAGGGAAGCAGAAGAAGAAAGAGAATGGAAGGTGAGATATTACAGCTGGAAAGGGCGAGGCGGGGCTAGATATGAAAAAGGGGAAAAGAGGGAAAAGAGGAAGGAAGGAAGAAGGAAAGGGGGAAAGGGTTAACCTGATACCTCACTGGTTCCTAATTTGTTTCCAGAAGCTTCCCACAAACACACACACGAAGACGAAATAGAAGACACTTATAAACATCACCGTATAACCATCGCTGGCATTACCCCCTCCCACCCCCACCCATCCCCACCACACCCTTAAGAATCCTTAGACCCCCCCACCATCCCCTACCACGACACCCTTAAGAAGCCTCATACCCCCACCCCCCCACTATCAGTTATCCTGCCCCCACCATCCCCTGCCCCCACCATCCCCTACCCCCACCATCCGCGCTTCAGTTGCCAGCCTCCTGAAGCGCCTCCTTAGCACAACTCCTCCTGGAAGTCCCCGTAGGAAGTCCCGATTTATCGTCCCGGAGTGAGGGAGGAGGACGGGAAGAAAGGGAAGGAGAGGTAAAGGAAGTGAAGGCGGAAGTGGAGGGAAGGAGGAGGAGGACGATTAAAAGGAGGAGATAGAAGGAGAGGAAGAGGATAAGGATTAGAAGGAAGGGGAGGAGGAGGGCGAAGAAGAGGGCGAAGAAGAGGGGGATATAGAGGTGGAAGAGGAAAAATTAGCAAAAGAAAAAGCAGAATAATAATAAGAGGGAGGAGGAGAAGAATAAGAAAAAAGGAAGAAACAGAGCAAGGGAGAGGTGGTGGAGGTGGAAGAGAAGGAGGAGGAAGAGGAAGAAGAGGAGGTGGTGGTGATGGAGGAGGAGGAGGAGGGGGAAGAGAAGGAAGAGGTGGAGGGGGAGGAGGAGGAGGTGGGGGAGAAGGAGGAAGAAGTTGAATTAGAAGAAAGAAGAAGAAGAAGAAGGAGAAGAGTAGGAGGGGATGAGGAGGTCCCCGAGCAGTCCCTCGCAGTCTCCCACACTCGCTATCCTCTCGTCATCTCTGCACTCGAGATTGGCCGCACGATGGAGGAAGGGAAGGAGGGAGTGATAGAGAGAGGGAGGGAGGGAGGGACGGCGAGAAAGGAGGAGAGAGAGAGAAAAAAAAAAAAAAAACGAAAAAGGAGAGAGAAAAAGTGAAATAAGATAATCTGGAAATCTTAGCGTTAACCTTGGCCACGTCCTGATCTGAGCAGATGAGGGAGGAGGGAACACGGGCGCTGGGAGGCCGCACGCCCTCACACTCCTACCTGAGGAGTCGTGAGGGGGAGGTGGGTGAGGGGAGGGGGAGGTGGGGGAGAGGGAAGGAGGGAGGTGGGTGAGGGAGGGGGAGGTGGGGGAAGGAGGCGATTGGGGAAGGGCAGGGAGAGAGAGTAGGGGAAGGGAGGGAGGAGAGAGGTGGAGGAAAGGGAGGGAGGGTGAAGGGAAGGGAAGAGAAGTGGGGGAAGGGGAGGGGAGACGTGAAGGAAGGAGAAATAGGGGAAGAGGGAGGGAGAGAGGTGGGGGTAGGAGGAAATTGGGGAAAGGGGAAGGGGAGCTGGGAGGGTAAATGGGCGAAAGGGAGTGAGGGAGAGGGAAGAGAGAAAAGAGCGGAGAAGAGGAGAGAGGAAGGGAGAAAAAGGTGTGATGGTTGAGGGAAAGGGAGAGAGGGTGTGAAAGTGATGATGAGCGGAAGAGGTGAGGGAGAGGGAGTGAGGGTGATGGCCGCAAGATGCGTGGGGGCAGAGACGTGAGGGAGGGCTGGGGGGGGGGGGAGGGGAGAAAAAAAAAGAAAAAAAAAAATCCCCCATTTATCTTCTTCGGGAATATGCGATCGCAATGTGTGTTTTTCGCAATGCCACCTGTAACGGCCACTTGCAAAAACTCACGCGAGAGGGAGGACCATCTGGCGCGCAGTCACCACCACCGGGCACCAAATCCGCCCATTATCACATCCATCACCACTGCCACCCTGCCACCTCCGCCACCAATGTCATCACCAACACCATCCTCTGTAACCCCACTCTCCCCGCCACCTCTGCCACCACCTTCACCACTACCAACACCTCTGCCACCACTAGTGCCCCCGCCTCCATTGTCCCCCGCTATCTCTACCAACATCCCCTTCCCCAACGCCGTTTTCACTATCCCACGACCACCACTACCATCATCACCAGTTCTCCCCCTCCCCCCGTCCCCATTTCCCCCACCACGCCCCCTCCTCCTCCCCGTCCCACTTCCCCACCACTGCCCCCTCCCTCCCCCCGTCCCACTTCCCCCCACCACTTCCCCCTCCCTCCCTCTTCCCGCCCCGCCACCGAGCGCCCGCAGCGGCAGGTTGCATGCGCGGGGCGACGGCGGTGCGGTATCAGGCCCCAATCCTGACGCCGGACGATACCATCTCGAAACCTTGAGTAAAACGCCTGTGTTTAGTGCGTTCGCTCCTTCGGACGAGGCGGGGAGACACAGACGCGGGGAGAAACAGGCAGACGGCGACCAATCAAGAGAATTTGTCTGTTTTCGGGGCACGGCTCGCTATTCTCATTCTCTCTCTCTCTCTCTCTCTCTCTCTCTCTCTCTCTCTCTCTCTCTCTGTCTCTCTCACACACACACACACACACACAAACACACAAAACCACTTCCCTCCCTCCCCACGCACCCCTTCCTTCCTACCCCCTACACCCCTTCCGCCTCTCCCCTCCCACCCCCTCCCGCAGCACAGGTGTAGGCTCCAGGGTTTGCAACGACACCCCCTCCCCCCTCCCTCTCCCCACCCCTCCCCACGCCAACAACCCTGCAATCCGAACGTCAACCGGGGCATTCACGGGAAGAAACGACTGCCAATTTCACTCAACAACTGCCACGGTTTTCGAGCCTCGCGGTTGAGAACAGGAGGTCCCGTAAGAGAGAAATCTGACGAGGAGGAATCGGAGGGGGAGGAGGAGGGGGAGGGAGAGGGGGGAAGGGAGGGATGGGGAGAGGGGGGAAGGGAGGGATGGGGAGAGGGAGAAGGGAGGGATGGGGAGAGGAGGGAAGGGGGAGGGGAATGGGGAAGGGAGGGGATGAGGATAGGGGGAAGGGAGTGGGAATGGGAGAGGGAGAAAGAGAGATGGAGATGGAGAAGGAGAAGGAGAGGAAGAGAGGAGAGAGAGAGGGAGAGAGAGAGAGAGAGAGAGAGAGAGAGAGAGAGAGAGAGAGAGAGAGAGAGAGAGAGAGAGAGAGAGAGAGAGAGAGAAAGGACCTCCCCCCAAAAATGCAGAAAAAAAGAACACAAAATCAAAACAAATTAAAAGACAGACGACAAATAAATAGCCAAAGACAAACAAAACAAGGAACTCAAGAACAGACGAACAAAAAAAAGGAAAAAAAATCCCCAAAGAAAAACGCTGCATGACTAAATACTCATCATTCTCGCTGTTCCCAAACCTGGCAAGAATAACACAGAGCGCTAATCCGTATAATCGACAAAACCCACCAACTGGCGACCCCATAATTCATACGTTAACTGAGAGAGACAAGAAGATGAAGAGGAGGGGGAAGAAAGAGGTCCTCCCAAGGAAAAAAAAAGAAAGGGGGCAAAAAATGAAGCATGATCAATTTAAAAAGCGTACGAAATGTACAGGTTTTGAGGCTGAAACCAACGAGGCTGAAAGAGATATACACGTTTTTAAACGTTAAAATAAAATAAAATTGAATAACGATGAGCATCGAAAAGAATAAATGCAAAATTCCATGAAACCCAATAAACAAATGACAGAAGAGAGTGAAGTGAATGAAGCGGAGCGAAGCGAAGAGCACAGCTGTGATTGATTGCCTTCGCCGCCGCCGTCGTCGCTGCCTCGCATCGGCCGACCATCAGCGCATGAAGCCGCGGCGGCGATCGACACGACGATCGCCCGGACGATGATTGGCGGTTTGCGTATTCACAGCGGCCAATCTTGAGTGACGGGCCGCTCGCACTGTTGGTTTAGGCGGCGGGGAACTGGCGATTAAACCCTTACAAGGCCCTGGCGGAGACCCCGAGCGCTCGGCGCCCGAGGGGGGACACGCAAGCAGGCGCTCGGCTCTCGCGCGGGATGCTCGCGCGCCTCCCGGGCTCGCTCTCCCTCTCTCTCTCTCTCTCGGTCGTCTCCGCTCCTCGCGCGCGCTTTCTTCGGCTGGCCTTCCTCCCTTCTTCTTTTCCTGTGCCGCTTTTCCTTCTCTATTTCGCATTTGTGTCTTTCTCTTTCTCTTTGTCTGTCTCTCCCTTCCTTTCTCACTCTCTCCCTTCTTGTCTCTCTCTTTCCCTTCCTCTCTCTCTCTGTCTATGTCTTTGTCTCTCTCTGTCTCTGTGTCTGCCTATCTGCCTGTCTCTCTGTCGGTCTGTCTCTCCCCCTTCCTCCCCCTGTTTCTCTCTATTTGTCCGACGGGATCACCAGGAAGATCTTGGTGGTGGGGCTGGAATATGGGGTCGTGCGGTTGTTTACTTCTGACACTCGGGTGAGGGAGAATAGGAGAAAGATGGGATAAGGAGGAGGAGGGGTAAGGGTGGAGAAAGATGAAGAGGAGGAGGAGGAGGAAGAGGAGAAGGGGTGGGAGAGGAGGAGAAGCAGGAGGAGGTTTAAGGGTGGAAAAAGATGAAGAGGAAGAAGAGGAGGAGGAAGAGGGGTAAGGGCGCAGAAAGATGAAGTGGAGGAAGAGGACGAGGAGGAAGGGTTGGGGTAGGGGTGGAGAAAGATTTAGACGAGAGGAGGAAGAGGACGAGGAGGTGTAGAAGAGGAGGAGGAAGAAGATGAAGAGGTGGAGAAGGAGGAGGAGGAAGAAGAGCATGAGGAAGAGGAGGTGGAGGGGGAGGAGAAGAAGGAAAAGGAGGAGGGAAGGAGAAAAGAAACCTCATCTATTTGTTCTCTGTTACTGTTGGGGGAGAGTCCTTTCAGGGCACATAATACTTATAAAAAAGTCCCCAGCATAGAAGTTCTGCAATCATCAAACTTCCCCCTAAGGACTAGCCCAGACCTTAGATGGACGGGCATGACTGTGCATAATCAACATACGAATGCTTAAACAAGCGACAATAAACAAATAAAAACCTACACCCCCAAAGAGAGAGAGAGAGAGAGAGAGAGAGAGAGAGAGAGAGAGAGAAAGAGTGAGAGAAAGACAGACAGAGAAAGAGAGAGAGAGAAACAGAGAGAGAGAGAAAGAAAGAGAGAGAGAGAAAACGAAAGACAGAGATAGAGAGAACGAATGAGAGAGAGAGAGAGAGAGAGAGGGAGAGAGACTAGAGAGAACGAAAGAGTGAGAGACAGAGGAGAGAAATAGAACGAGAGAGACAGAAGAGAAGAGAAAAAAATAATGAAATTACGTGACTATGAACCACACACGCACGCACACGCATACACACACACTCGCTGTTCCGCCGCGGTGAAAGAGTCCATCCATGAGTCATGCAACAGAAGATGATAACACGCGGGTGCCATGGCCGATGCCGCAGATTCGGACCGATAAAGAGACCCTTATCGGCACGCGTCAAAGGATCACGATAACCCCGCCACCCCCTACTCCCCTACTCCTCCCTCACCCCTTCATTCTATACCCAAAACCGCCGCCTTCTCCCTCCCCTTTCTCACCTACCCCCTACTCCCTTCTTTCTTCTGTTCTTTTAACCTCCATCACCTTTTTACTCACTCTTCCGATCCCATCCCCCTTAAACTCTCCCTTTCCCATTTACTCCACTTCCCTACCTCCTTTTACTCCATATTACACCCCCCTCCTTTCCGTCAACCCCTTCCCCCCTATTCCACGCACCCCTTCCTCTCAATTACTCCCCCCTAACCCGCCACTCACCCCACCCCCACTCCCACCCCTATGCCTCTCCCCCCATATACACACCCTCTCCCTACCCTTATCCCTTCCCTTCACCCCACCCCCTCTCCCCCATTGTCTCTCCCCCCATATACACACCCACCCCCTCCCCTATCCCTCCTTATGTCCCTTCCCCTCCCCAAACCCTCCCCCATCGCCTCTCCCCCCATATACACACCCCTCCCCTCCCCCTATCCCTCCTTATGTCCCTTCCCCTCACCCCACCCCTCCTCCACCCCCTCCCCCATCGCTCCTGTGGCTTAACTGATAACCACTTGTTAATATCACTCGTTAGCGGCACGGAAAAGTGGTGGCCTTTATCTATGTGCCAATCAACGTATCTTTTTTATCGTTTTTCATACACTTCCATCATTAGATAGCAGAGAGAGAGAGAAAAAAAGAAACAGAATTCTGTTATTACAGATACAATTCAAGGGACAAGATAAGAACAACACACGTTTGCGATCTCGTTTACACCTCTCTTCCGCTAACCAAAAAGAAAAAAAAAGAAAAAAGAAACAAGAGAGAAAAGAAAAAAAGGGAAAAAGAAAATACGAAAATGCCTCATACACAAGACCACCGACACGCAATGTCAGAAAATTTTCATATACAGTTTAAATAGCTCTCCAAATGGTTATCAAAATGTATAGAAAATGTGGAATATAGAGACATACATTAATTAAACTAAGAGAATAAATGCATGTAATTCATAAAATAAGCAAGGTAATACAGATAAATGCACAAAATACATAAAGAATCATAAAAATAAAGTGCGAAAAGACACACAAACAAATAACAAACAATAAGTAACTGAGTAAAAAATACTTTCCTCCCACCGTTCCACTCCGTCCCCTCCTCCCCGTTCCGTTCCGTTCCCTCCTCCCCGTTCCGTTCCGTTCCCTCCTCCCCGTTCCGTTCCGTTCCTCCCGCCGTTCCGTTCCGTTCCCTTCTCCCCGTTCTGTTCCCTCCTCCCGCTGTTCCGTTCCGTTCCGTTCCCTTCCCTCCTCCCCGTTCCGTTCCGTTCCCTTCCGTCCTACCCGCTCCGTTCCGTTCCGTTCCCTCCTCCCCGTTCCGTTCCGTTCCCTCCTCCCCGTTCCTCCCGCCGTTCCGTTCCGTTCCCTTCCCTTCTCCCCGTTCTGTTCCCTCCTCCCGCTGTTCCGTTCCGTTCCCACCTCCCCGTTCCGTTCCGTTCCCTCCTCCCCGTTCCGTTCCGTTCCCCCCCCGTTCCTCCCGCCGTTCCGTTCCGTTCCCTTCCCCTCTCCCCGTTCTGTTCCCTCCTCCCGCTGTTCCGTTCCGTTCCCTCCTCCCCGTTCCGTTCCCTCCTCCCCGTTCCTCCCGCCGTTCCGTTCCGTTCCCTTCCCTTCTCCCCGTTCTGTTCCCTCCTCCCGCTGTTCCGTTCCGTTCCGTTCCCGTTCCAGTTCGTTCCCTTCCGTCCTACCCGAATCCGAGTCAACGAATGGTTCCGTTCCCCTCTACACCGTTCCATTCGTGGCTGTTCCCTCCTCCCGCCGTTCCGTTCCGTTCCGTTCCCTCCTCCCCGTTCCGTTCCGTTCCCTCCCCCCCCTGCGAACGCCAGGCGAGCTCGCAAATCCCCGCCACGGTGACTGGGCACTGTTCACACCTACACAGATCATCTCCTGATACGTTCGCGGCAGCCATGTGTGCGTTATCGTTCCGCTTCAACGAATGGCGACATCGTCGCGGTTTTAAAAAATCCTTGTTAAAAACCTCGCTTTTCTGTCTGCGGGAACAGGGCTCGGGTGCCACGCAAGGGCTGGGCCTGTTAATGAATCGTGTTGGTTGAATGTTATTCATGTTATTGGTGTTCCTCGCTGTTGTGCTGAATGTTATTTACACTATGATGATTATAACCTACCGGCCTCATCAAAGATATAATAACAAATAATATTACCATCATACTACACTATATCTCTTTGTATAATTATCATCAATATCATAATTACAAATTTGTAAAACTACCATCACCATTATCAACTCTATCACTACTTCACGCCCCGACGGAACGACAAAGAGCACTCAAAACGTTTCCCTCATTATGAAAATCGCTTGACAATAATTAGCGGTCATTAAAAGTATAATTAGGCTCGGTAAACAGATCTAAATGCATTACGACTCTTTACTAAAAAAAAAAAAAAAGTATGAGCTACCCAACCAAGAGCCAGGCGGATGACAACCTCGATAAGACGACCAATTTCCCGGGACATTAACGACTCTACATACGGGAAAATCTATATCTAATCAATTCATTATTAAGAGGAAAAAATGGTACCCCACATGTGAAGATAGATTAATATCCAGAACTGATAAAACACTTGCGCAAAATCATTCATCTATACATACACACACACACATACATACATACATACATATATATATATATATATATATATATATATATATATATATATATATATATATATATATATTTATATTTATATATATCACACACACACACACACACACACACACACACACACACACACACACACACACACACACACACACACAAACACACACACACACACACACACACACACACACACACACACACACACACACACACACACACACACACACATATATATATATATATATATATATATATATATATATATTATATATTATATATATATATATATATATATATATATATATATATATATATATATTATATACTTACATTTTTTTTCAATTCCAGTCATATATATATCATATATAATACACACACACACACACACACACACACATATATATATATATATATATATATATATATATATATATATATATATATATATACATATATATATATATATATATATATATATATATATATATATATATATATATATATATATATATATACATATATATATATAAAATCAGTTCCAGTCATCCACTCCCCTTCTGTACTTGGGCCTCTCTGAATTCATTACTGAGGGGCCTGACAGCACCGCCGCTGCTTGCCTGGATGCCCTTCCGAATCCACCGCGGTCCGGCCCACAATCCCTTGAGCCTCGGCGCCGCCTTCCCCTCCGACACCTGCGCCAAACCTCTCTGCGCGGTATGTCGTTTTCGCGCCATGAGGTCGGCCTCGAGCCCGAGGTCGGTGCGCATGCAGGCTGGGCCAGTGGGTCGGAGTCCTGTGCTTTACCCACTGAACCGCCGTGTGTGTGTGTGTGTGTGTGTGTGTGTGTGTGTGTGTGTGTGTGTGTGTGTGTGTGTGTGTGTGTGTGTGTGTGTGTGTGTGTGTGTGTGTGTGTGAATAAATAAATAGATAAAATATATACATATATATGCATTTACATGTATATATATGTATGCGCAAATATATGTATATTAACATTATAATCAATATATTATCATTCATCATCTGTCTATTGATCGTACTATCTATCAATACTATCTGTCAATACATCTCTTTATAAAATGATGTACATATATAACAAGCAATAATATATAATATCTCTGACAAAAGGAATTAAACAGTAACAAAAATAGCCATTCGATCACATACGTTACAACTCCAATCAATTTCTTAGCATTTAAAATGAAGTCCTCTTGATCTTAAACTAAACCATGACCCTATACACACACATACAAGATGATCGCGCAAAACATACAAATGAACAAATAAGTATATAAGATAATTAAAAAACGGCTATTCTTTGGCATGTCGGTGTTCGTAATGTTAAACTGCTCCATCCTGTTCTGAGGAATCTGCCCACTCTCCTTCCTATCCCTCATATCCTTCTCAACACGGATCCGTCATGAATCCTTGATATATTCGACCCTAAATGAGGTATTTGTTCCCCTAAAAAACAAAGAAAAATAAATATTCGACCCTAAATGAGGTATTTGTTCCCCTAAAAAAAAAGAAAACTAAATATTCGACCCTAAATGAGGTATTTGTTCCCCTAAACGAAAAGAAAACTAAATATTCGACCCTAAATGAGGTATTTGTTCCCCTAAAAAAAAGAAGAAAAAATAATATTCGACCCTAAATGAGGTTTTTGTTCCCCTAAAAAAAGAAGAAAAAAATATTCGACCCTAAATGAGGTATTTGTTCCCCTAAAAAAAAGAGAAAAAAAACGACCCTAAATGAGGTATTTGTTCTCCTAAAAAAAAAAGGAAAAAAAATCGACCCTAAATGAGGTATTTGTTCTCCTAAAAAAAAAAGGAAAAAAAATCGACCCTAAATGAGGTATTTGTTCCCCTAAAAACAAAAGAAGTAAAAAAAATATTCGACCCTAAATGAGGTATTTCTTCCCCCCAAAAAAAGAAAAAAAGAAAGAAAGAAAAAGTTACGTAGTCAACAACATATGCCGTACAAAGTAGACCTGCCATGCTTCAACTCTAAACATAAAACGAAAACAAAATCCAGACATGTAATGAACAGCAATACCGACGGAAAACATGTAACAAATAACAACTGCATCAAAAATCAATTCCTGTAAATAACAAAGAAAAAAACAACAACAACAAGACACGCTTCCTCACATGTGTTTACAAGAACATTAGGAAAAGTGCCATCCCCTAATAAGCGTCGCGCCCCGTCATTATCAGCAGCGTCGGCCCGGCAGCCAACCACACACACACCCCGCAATCAAAGCCGTAAATAACATTAAATAACAACGGGAGTTTAATGAGAGAGAGAGAGAGAGAGAGAGAGAGAGAGAGAGAGAGAGAGAGAGAGAGAGAGAGAGAGAGAGAGAGAGAGAGAGAGAGAGAAGAGAGAGAGATGTCGTAATAACTTTAGGATATGAGGAGGGGGGGGGGGTACAGGGATTGAGACATTTTTCAGGTCCTTATATCATTCGTCTTCTATTTCTCCCTCACTCTCCTTTTTTCTACCTTCTCTCTCCCTCTTTACTCTCCTTCCTCCATACTTTCATTTCCCTCCCTTCCTTCTTCCTCCTTACTCTCTTCCTTGCTTCCTTCCATCACATCACTCCCTCTTCTCTTCCTTCTAACCCTCCACTCCTTTTTCTTCACTCCCTCCCTCTCTCTTCCTCCTGACCCTCCTCACTCCCTGTCTCTCTCCTTCCCTCCCTCCGAACCCTGCCCCTCTTCCCTCCCTCCCTCCAAACTCTCCCTTTACTTACCTCCTTCAGTCTCCTCCCTCCCCTTTCCCCCTTTTCCCCCTCTCCCCCTCCCTCTCCCTCTCCCTCTCCCTCCCTCTCCCCCTTCCCCCTCCTCCCTCTCCCCCTTCCTCTTCCCCTCTCCCCCCTCCCCCCTCCTCCCTCCTCCCTCCTCCCTCTCCCCCTTCCCTCTCCCATTCCCCCTCCTCCCTCTCCCTCCCTTAACCACCGCACACGCAACCTACTTTTCCAGCGTAATGACTGGAATTAAGCTCCGCCCAATTCCCTCTCACTCTGCGTGCCTCTTATCGTTATTAGATTTACTGCGGCTTCCTGGTGAGGAGGCGAGGAGGGAGGGAGGATGAAGGAGGGAAGGAGGGAAGGAGGGAAGGAGGGAGGGAAGGAGGGAGGACGAAGGAGGGGAAAGGGAGGGAAGGAAGGGAGGGAGAATGAAGGAGGGAAGGAAGGAGGGCAGAAGGGAGGAGGGAGTGAGTGAGGAAGGGAAGAGGGAAGGATGAGGAAGGGAAGGAAAAGAGGGAGGGAGAGAGGGCAGGTAGGAGGGGAGGAAGGAGAAGTTGAGGAAGGAGGGATGGAGTGAATTAGGGAGGGAGGATATGGGAATGAGTGAGGGAAAGCGATAGAGAGGGGCGATAAAAGAGGGGTGGTGGGAGAGAAGTGAATAAAGAAGGAGGCAGGTAGAAGGAGAGATTGACAAATGACAAGAATTAATCGAAGAGAGAGAGAAAAAAGGAGAAAACCGAGACAAAATCCACACGGCCGACGCAGACAGACACAGAGACAAACAGAGACAGACAGACACACAAACAACCCCCTTCCCAAAAATCCCCAAACCCCTCCCCCTCTTCCACCACCCTCCCCCTTCCCCACTCCCTCCCCCCTTACCTCCCCCTCTTCCCCCACCCCACCCCTCCCCTTCTTCCCCCCACCCCCACACCCTCCCCTTCTTCCCCACCCCC
>NC_091565.1:31446036-31453536 GCF_042767895.1 Penaeus vannamei
GTGTGTGTGTGTGTGTGTGTGTGTGCGTGCGTGCGTGTGTGTGTGTGTGTGTGTGTGTGTGTGTGTGTGTGTGTGTGTGCGCGCGCGTGTGTGTGTGTGTGTGTGCGTGTGCGTGTGCGCGCGTGCGTGTGTGTGTGTGTGTGTGTGTGTGTGTGTGTGTGTGTGTGTGTGTGTGTGTGTGTGTGTGTGTGTGTGTGTGTGTGTACACGTGTGCGTGCGTGTGCGTATCATCGCGATCTCTAACAATCCCCACGACGACTATGACAACCCCCCTCCCCCCCCAAGAGTAACACAGTAGCCTCGGTTCATAATCCAAATAACCAACCCGCATAAAAAAAAAAAAATCACACACACGCACAGACAAAACACACACAGGCCGCACCGCACGCACGACCCGAGCCCTTCGAGCCACGCGGGCCGGGCCGGGATGCCCACGAGAGCCAAGCAGCGGCACAACCCGAGACGACGACCGGCCGGAGCACGGTAATCGGCTTCGAGATACCGATCGCTGCGGCCTCCAAATGACACCGCGAGAGAATGATACCGAGGGGTGTCGAGACGAGCGACGCACGAGATGGGGGCCACCGGAGGGAAGGGAGGGAAACGGAGGGAAACGGAGGGAAACGGAGTGAAACCGGGGGAGGGGGGGAGGGAGGGAAACCAGGGGAGGGGAGGAAGGAGTGGGGGGGAAGAGAGCGAAGGGAAGGGAGGAAAGGGTTGGAGTGAAAGGGAGGAAGGGAGGGAAGGGAAGGACTGGCAGGGAAAGGGAAGGAAGGGATGGCGGGAAAAGGAAGAAGAGAAGGAAGGGGAAGACAAGGAGGGAAAAGGAGGGAAGGAAGGGAAAGGAGGGAGGAAATAGAGGAAGAGAGGGAAGAGAAGGGAGGAAAAGTGGCAGGACAATTGGAGGAAAGATGGCAGGGAAAGGGAGGAAAGGGACGGAGGAAGCGAAAGGTAAGGATGAGAAGCGAGAAAAAAGGAGGGAAGAGAAAGGTGTGAAAGTAAGGAGACTGGGAGAGTGTGTGAGAGGGGAGGAGGGAGGGAGGGTGGGAGGGAAGGTGAAAGGGAAAGGTAGAGTGGGAGAGGAAAGGAGAGGAAAAAGTAAGAAGAGGGAATTAGAGAGAGAGAGAGAGAGAGAGAGAGAGAGAGAGAGAGAGAGAGAGAGAGAGAGAGAGAGAGAGAGAGAGAGAGAGAGAGAGAGAGAGAGAGAGAGAGAGAGAGAGGGAAAGAAAGAGAGAGAGGCGAACAAACACAATCACATTTCCACAAGTTCAAGAATATCAAAGAAAACGAACACACAATACACACATAAAAAAACAAGAACACGAATCCGAAAAAGTCACAGGCAAGAACACAGTAATGGCAAAGACTACTTACCCTGCAGACCATGGTGATTTCCCAGATTAAAAGGCGAGATATACACAGAGACAAAAAAAAAGTTCAAAATAAGTTCACAAATCCACTGGCTACGAACCACGAACCACTTTTTTTTTTTACCCAATGAAACAAAAGCACTTTTTTTTTCTTCCACTCGAAGACACTTATCACACCCAGTCCCCGACGCGCTCTCGGGCCAACCCGCGGCCCCGTCGACGGATCCCGAGAGAGCGAGCGGCACAACGCGAGGGAGCGACGGAGTGCGGGACAGTGAGGCGCGAGCGACAGAGAGCGAGCGAGGGAGCGACCGAGGGAGGGAGGCCGCTCCAGCTGGCCAGGTCCGCGAGCACCGAGCGAGGAGAGCGGGAGGAAGGAGGAGGGACAAGCAGCAGCAGGAGGAGGAGGACTACAGCAGTCTCCCCTGCGCTCCACAAGGCGGGACTGTCCGACCTGACTCCACCACACGGACTCACACTCACTCGCTCGCACACAAAGCCCTTTGGGGGGAGAGACGATGGGGGGGGGGGGGGGGCGTCGAGTGGCCGCGCGATGGTTCCCCTCGGCCTGCCGTTCCCTTTCCTCCTCCCATACACCCTATCCCCTCCCTCCTCCTGTGACCTTTCCCACTCCCTCCCCTCCTTCCTCTCCCCCTCCCTTACCCCTTTTCCCACCTCTCCTCCCTCTGCCCTCCCCCCCTCCTTCCCCTCTTCCCTCCCCCCTCCTTCCCCTCTTCTCCCCCATATCCACCTCACCCCTCGCGTTGTCCCCGCCGCCCTTTGGCCTCGCCCGGTGACTTCTCACAATAGGCCTCCTGTCTGTCCTGCGCTAATCCTAATGGGAAAGTCGGGATCGGAGTCACTCTGGGTCGGGTCGGGGCGTCGGGGTCGAGGCGTCGGGCGCGGGTCAGCTGATCAGAACAGCGGTTGCACTAATGGCAATGGTGGTAATTATGATGATGGATATAACAATGATAATGATTAAACTAATTACAATAATAATAAATGTATAATAAAAGTAATTATAACAATGAAATAATAATGATAAAAAACACAATAACAATAACAACTGTAATAATAACAGCAACAAGAACAAGAACACCAGCGAGAACAACAACAATTATAATAATAATGACACCAGTAACAATCATAGTAACAAAGGTCACTCTATTTCCATCAACATTTCCGACCAATGAAAAAGACGCCAAAAATCAATCTCAAAATATATTGTTCTGAATTCACACCATAATCTCGGCGATCATGCGCCTTTGGTGGTCAAACGAGGGAGGGAGGGAGGGGGGGGAGAGGAGGGTAGAGGTGGGGAGGAAGGATGAGATTTTAAACGCCTCAACCCCCCCCACCACCACCCTACCCCCCCGGCCCCCCCGCAACCTTCCCACCTTCCCTCCCCTCTTCTCAAAAACCGTATCATGTATAATACAGATCACCCAATTAACTCCCCCCCCTCCCCTCCTCCATTCCACCCCTCCCCTTCATCTCGACAATGACGTCGACAATACAGTTAGTGACGTCACGCGACCCGGCCTGTACACCCCCCCCCCCGATCACATCACCGGAAGCCGACATCCGAGATGGGGAAAAAAGATAATCTCACGCGATAATAACATTCACAGGGGAGGATACGGGGGGGGGGGGGCAGGGGGGAGGAGGGCCTAGGGGAGGGCGACGCGGTGATAGGGTATATAGTGAGGGGAGGGAGGGGAAGGTGAGGGGGGGGGGAGGAGGAGACACACACACGGCGAGGGGAGATAACGAAAACGTGGGAGAGAGAGAGAGAGAGAGTGAGATGTAGGAGGGAGGGGGAGAGGCTGAGGGGGACAGGGGGGAGAGGGGAAGGAGGGGAAAGGCTTTTACGTGGGTGGCCGCGGGAACACGAGGACGAGGGGAAAGGGGGGCGGAGCGAGGGGAAAGGGGGGGGGCGGAGCGAGGGGAGGGCGGAGGAGGGGTACAGGGCTGGGGAGAGTGGGGGAGGGGGATTTAAGCTGGGGCGAGGGTGATACAGGGACTATGAAGGAGTGCGTTAGCGTGAGTGAGTAAATGAATGAGGGAGGGGGAGCGAGGGAGGGGGACGAGGAGGGGAAGGGGGAGGCGAGGAGGGGAAGGGGGAGGCGAGGAGGGGAAGGGGGAGGCGAGGAGGGGAAGGGGGGAGGCGAGGAGGGGAAGGGGGAGGCGAGGAGGGGAAGGGGGGAGGCGAGGAGGGGAAGGGGGAGGCGAGGAGGGGAAGGGGGGAGGCGAGGAGGGGAAGGGGGCGGAGATTTGTGATGAACGAATCAAGATGAACGTCACGATTAAGGGCTAGAGCAAGTGAGACAGCGGGAGGCATGTATAGGTTTATAAATAAGATCGGTGTTTATGTGAGGGTCTCTGTATATGCACACATACATACGTGTATGTATTGATGCATGCATAAATACATACATATATACACAGGAATATAGATCTATGCACAAAACACACACGCGAACACACATACATACACACATACAAACACACACACACACACACACACACACACACACACACACACACACACACACACACACACACACACACACACACACACACACACACACACATACACACAGACAAACGCACACACATTCACAACCACTTTCTATATATCAATATTTAGTATAACCATGTCGAAAATTAATATATTTCGGTAAAATACACATGAAACTAAAACTTCACGTGTTAATAAGATGCCAGGAATAGGAAAAATATAAAATAGGAACAATAACAGTAACGAGACAAGAAAACCAGAAAAACAAAATGGAAGATAGAGACATAGAAACACGATAACAAGGATAGCCAAAACAACAGATACACAATTACCTGGACAACAAAGAACAACGCAGAACCACAATTACAAGGACAAAAACAGCACAGAGCCAAAATTACAAGGACAACAATAACAGCATAAAGCTACAATAACAAGCAAACAAGAACAAAACAGAACTTCAACAACAAAAACAACACAGAAGCACAGTAACAAAGCCAACATGAACAACACAGAAACAATAACATAGACAACAAGAACATCGAAAAGCCACAACAAGCCAACAATAACATAAAAACACAATAACAAAGCCAACAAGAGCAACACAGAAACACAATAACAAAGCCAACAATAACACAGAAACACAACAACAAAACCAACAAGAACACAAAAAAACAATAACAAAGACAACAAAAAACAACAACAACTTAGCACCACAATAACAAAGACAACAACAACAAGAGCACAAGAGCCCCAATTACAAGGACAACAAAAACGAAGAAACGCGACACCCAGCAGTCGCGAGGGCCAGCGAAGGACGTCGCGAGACAAACGCAAGGGCGGAAATTACAAGCCATACACTCTCTCCCTCGAAGTGGAAGAGGGGAAAGGGGGGAAGAGGGGGGGAGGAAAGGAGGGGAGAGGAAAGGAGGAGAGAGGGAAGGTGGAGAGAGAGTGGTGAGGGAAGGAGGGGAAGAGGGGTGAGGGAAGGAGGGGAAATGGGAAAGAGGGGTGAGGGGCAAAGAGGGGAAGGTGGAGAGAGGGAAGGAGGGGAAGAGGAGTGAGGGAACAAGGGGAGAAGGAAGGGGAAAGAGGGGAAGGTGGAGAGAGGGAAGGAGGGGAAATGGGAAAGAAGAGAGAGGGAAGGAGGGGGAATGGGAAAGAAGAGTGAGGGAAGGAGGGGTGAGGGAAGGAAACGAAGAGGGGAAAGAGGGGTGAGGGAAGGGGGAAAGAGGGGAAAGGGGAGATGAAGGGAAGAGGGGAAAGTAGGAAAATGGGAGAGGGGTGTGGGGAAAGAGGGGCGAGGGGAAGGGAGAGAGGGAAAGAGGGGAAGAGGATAGAGGTGAAAGAGGGAGAGGGAAAGAGAGGTAGAGGAGGGGGAATTAAGCGGAGAGAGGGACAGAGGAAGAGAGAAGGAGAGAGATAGAGGGATAGAGGGAGAGAGGGAGAGAGGGAGGGAGGCAGAGGGAGTGGGAGAGGGAGAGGGAAGGGGAGAGAGAGAGAGAGAAAGAGAGACAGAGAAAGAGAGAGAGAGAGAGAGAGAGAGAGAGAGAGAGAGAGAGAGAGAGAGAGAGAGAGAGAGAGAGAGAGAGAGAGAGAGAGAGAGAGAGAGAGAGAGAGCCAGAGAGAGAGAGCCAGAGACAGACAGACAGACAGAGAAACACAGAGACAAGAGAACAGGAGGAAGGAAACGAGAGAGGACAGGAGAGCAGACCACAGCCGAGAGAGAAAGGAGAGGAGAGAGAGAGAGCGAGAGAAAGAGAGGGGTCGAGACAGCGGCGAGGGCATAAGGTGTTATAATTACCTCGTGCGCCATTAAGCCCTGATGCAACGGTACATCAACAATGCGAAAGGGGGAAGAGGGGCGAAGGGGAAAAGAGGAAATGGGGTTAATAATGATGAAGATCGACCATAAGGGGGCCAAGATAAATGGGAAGAGGCAAGGAAGGGACGACGAAGAGTAAAGATGCAAATATGGGAAATGGACGCGGATTGGAAAGGGGGAAGGAGGGAGAGCCGATTAGACAAAGAGGGATTGGGAGAGATCAGAGATTAGGTAAGAGCGAATGGGACGGAAGGAGAGTGGATACAAAATGAAAGGATAATAGGAGAGAGAAGGAGAGAAGGGTGGAAAGGGTCAGAAGGGAGATGGGTAAAGAAGAGAATAAAAAAGGAGAAGAGGACAGAAGAGAAGGGTGGGCAGAGAAGGGGCGAAGGGGAGTGAATAGGACAGAAGAGGATGACGCGCCAGACAAAGGCAAGGAGAAGAATTGAAGAAATTGCGATAAAAGATAGGTTGAGGGAGAAAGTGAGCTAAGAGTGAGGGTGAGTGGAATGGCAGGAGGGGAAGAGGGAGGGAAAGGGAAGAGAGAAAAGAAGGGATAAAAATTATAGAAAGAACAAGAACAAGAGAAGGAGAGAGAGAAGGAGAGAGAGAGAGACAGAGAGAGACAGAGAGAGAGAGAGAGAGAGAGAGAGAGAGAGAGAGAGAGAGAGAGAGAGAGAGAGAGAGAGAGAGAGAGAGAGAGAGAGAGACAGAGAGAGAGAGAGAAAGAGAGAGAGAGAGAGAGAGAGAGAGAGAGAGAGAGAGAGAGAGAGAGAGAGAGAGAGAGAGAGAGAGAGAGAGAGAGAGAGAGAGAGAGAGAGAGAGAGAGAAAGACAGAGAGAGAGAAAGACAGAGACAAAGAGAGAGAAAGACAGAGCGAGAGAGAGAGAGAGAGAGAGAGAGAGAGAGAGAGAGAGAGAGAGAGAGAAAGAGAGAGAGAGAGAGAGAGAGAGAGAGAGAGAGAGAGAGAGAGAGAGAGAAAGAGAGAGAGAGAGAGAGAGAGCGAGAAAGAGAAAGAGAAAGAGAAAGAGAGAGAGCGAAAGACAGAGCGAGCGAGCGAGAGAGAGAGAGAGAGAGAGAGAGAGAGAGAGAGAGAGAGAGAGAGAGAGAGAGAGAGAGAGAGAGAGAGAGAGAGAGAGAGAGAGAGAGAGAGAGAGAGAGGGAGAGAGATAGAGAGAGAGAGAGAGAGAGAGAGAGAGAGAGAGAGAGAGAGAGAGAGAGAGAGAGAGAGAGAGAGAGAGAGAGAGAGAGAGAGAGAGAGAGAGAGAGAGAGAGAGAGAGAGAGAGAGAGAGAGAGAGAGAGAGAGAGAGAGAGAGAGAGAGAGAGAGAGAGAGAGAGAGAGAGAGAGAGAGAGAGAGAGAGAGAGAGAGAGAGAGAGAGAGAGAGAGAGAGAGAGAGAGAGAGAGAGAGAGAGAGAGAGCGACAGAGTCAATAGGGGTCAACAAAGGTGTTGATATCAGAGCGCGACAGGCCGGCAGACCCACCGCTGGACGCACCAGATAAGGCACCCGCACAGCCACACACGCACACACACACACAGACGCACACGAAACCCGACTCTCTCTCCCACACACGCACACATACGCACACAGATATATCTCGGCCGAACACTCGTTTATGTGGATATACATTTTATGCTTTATTGGATCGAGTAGATAGCCAGCAGGGAGTTAATTTGTAATGATTTCCTCGGCTGTTTGGATATTAAGCCAAATGTTAAATTATGTTAACTGTAATGTATTTCCCTCACAAGTTAAATCGGGGGCTGAGTCCTTTAAATGTG
>NC_091565.1:31466036-31471036 GCF_042767895.1 Penaeus vannamei
AGTTCTCCCTCTATATCTATTTCTTTTCTGTTAGTGCTTCCCTCTCTATTCTTCCCTTATCCATCTCTCCATCCCTACCCTTCCTCCCTTTGTCCTTCTCCTTCTCGTCCTCTTCCTCCTTCTTCTCTCCCTTTTCCTTTGTCCTTGTCCTACTTCCCCTTCTTCTCCTCTCCCTTCCCCCTTTTCATCTTCCCTTTCCAACCACTCCACTCCCATCCTCTCCTTTCCCCTATCTCCTTCTACCCATCCACTTCCCTTACCTTCCTCCCCCTCTCCCTCCCTTCCCCTCCAACCCATCCCCCTCCCTTCCCCTCCAACCAATCCCCCTCCCTTCCCCTCCAATCCATCCCCACCTACCCATCTCCCTCCATTGCCCTCCAACCCATCCCCCTCCTTCACTTACCTTCCTACCCATCCCCCTCCCTTCCCCTCCCAACCCACCCCCTTCCCTTCCCCTCCAACCCACCCCCTCCCTTGCCCTCCAACCCACCCCCTCCCTTGCCCTCCTGCCCCCTTCCCCCTCTCAAAAGTACATTAAACTCGCGTAAATCAAACCCACCCTTTCGTGACTGAAATCTATAAATCCAAGATGGCGACGCGGCGCAGATGCGATCGCGGGAAACAAGAGAAAGTCGCCGCTCGATCTTCTCTTCCTTATCGTCAATATCTATTTTCCTTTAAATCTTACATTTTATTTTTATTATTATTATTTTTGTCATCTTCCGATAGATAACAACAAAAATGACAACGATGTTGATAATGGTGATCTTAATAACAACAATGATGATGATAATAATGATAATAATAATAATAATAGCAATAATAATAATGACGAAAATTATAATAATAATAACAATAATAATAATAATAACAATAACAGCGATGATGATGATGAAGGAAGATGAAAATAATGATTTTGATAATAATAATGGCAGTGTCCATAATGATGATAATAATAAGGGAAATGAAGAGAAAAAAGAAAGCAAACATAACAAGACAACAACAAAATAACAAGAAAACGAAAAAGACAAAAAAAAAAAAAAAAACGTCGGAGAAGAAAGAAGAAAAATAAAAAAATCCAGTAACTGAAGAAGAAGAAGAAGAAAAAAAAGGTAACTGAATCCCAAGTCATTTACGCTCCTCTTGCACACCTTCACTCATCGATAAAGCGTGGAAGTATGCCGTAAGAATGCATATAAAGCGACCCCAAAAAAATCTGGTGCGAACGGGAACAGACACTCTGCAAAAATGCCAAAAATGCCGGGTTTCTGCGCTGCTTTCATGCCCCTTTGAAGTCTTCTCTTGTTTCCACTGTGCCTTCTGTTTATCGTATTTTCTCTCTGTCGCGTTTTCATCTCGTTTCGACCTTTCTCCTCGAGTGTTTCTTTTCGCCTTTCGTTTATCTGTTTGTCTTCATCTCTTCGTTCTTTTACGTTGTTGTTTTTTTTCTCTCTCTCTCTCATTTCGCGACTTTCTTTTAGCTTCTCTTCTGTTCTTCCAGCATCTCTGTGTCTACTTTTTTTCTATCTCTCTCTATCTTTCCTTTCTTCCTAGCTTTGAATCCTACCTTTTAGGGCGTGTATTTGTGTTTTTCTTTCCTTTTCTCTCTTGCTTTGACTCTTCCCTCCATTCTTACTATTTTCTCCTTCCCGCCTTATTTCCCTTCTTCATCCGTATTCCCATTCATTTCTCCTTTCCTACTTTTCCTACCTTTCCCCTTCTGCCTTGCCTCTCCTCTATCCTTCCTCCCTTCCCTCCCCTATCTCCCTACCTTCCCTCCTTTTCCCTCCCTTCCCTTCTCTCCCTATCCCTCCTCTCATCTATCCTCCCTTTCCTTCTTTCCCCTATCCTCCCTACTTTCCTTATTCCCTCCCTTCCCTTTCTCCCCTATCCTCCCTTACCCTCCTGCCCCCCCCCCTTCCCCTCTCTCCCCAATCTCCCTACACCCCCCTTATTCCCTTCCTTTCCTTCTCTCCCCTATCCCGATACCTCCTTCTCTCCCCTATCCCCTATCCTCCCTACCTCCCCTATTCCCTCCCTTCCCTTCTCTCCCCTATCTCCCTACACCCCCCTTATTCCTTCCCTTTCCTTCTCTCCCCTATCCCCATACCCTCCCTTCTCTCCCCTGTCCCCTATCCTCCCTACCTCCCCTATTCCGTCCCTGCCCTTCTCTCCCCTATCTCCTTACCTTCCCCCTATTCCCTCCCCTATCTCCCTACCTCCCCCCTATTCCCTCCCCTATCTCCCTACCTTCCCCCCTATTCCCTATCCTATCTCCCTACCTTCCCCCCCTATTCCCTCCCCTACATCCCTACCTTCCCCCCCTATTCCCTCCCCCTATCTCCCTACCTTCCCCCCCTATTCCCTCCCCTACATCCCTACCTTCCCCCCCTATTCCCTCCCCTATCTCCCTACTTCCCCCCCTATTCCTCTCCCCTATCTCCCTACCTTGCCCCTCCCTATCTCCCTACCTTCCCCCCTATTCCCTCCCCTATCTCCCTACCTTCCCCCCTACTCCCTCCCTTCCCATCTCCCCCCCCACCCTCTGATAGCAACACACCCCAATAAAAATGCAAATGCCCCGAATAAACAAGTGCGATAGACCCCACTTCCCGGCCGTAGCGCGGTAATGAGGCCCTCCTTCACACGCGCCCACAAATCATGCCCGCCCGTCGACTCGGGGGCTTCCGGTGAGAGGGTACGCCGCGCGAGGCCCCTTGCTGTTGTTGTTGTTGTTGTTGTTGTTGTTGTTGTTGGTGGTGGTGGTGTTTGTTGTTGTTGGTGGTGTTGTTGTTGTTGGTGGTGTTGTTGGTGGTGGTGTTGTTGTTGTTGGTGGTGGTGGTGGTGGTGGTGGCGGTGGTGTTGTTGTTGGTGGTGGTGGTGTTATTGTTGGAGGAGGTGTTATTGTTGTTGGTGGTGGTGTTGATGTTCTTTGTTGATGGTGATGGTGGTCGTGTTGGTGTTGTTGTTGTTGTTGTTGTTGTGTGTGTTGTTTGTTGTCGTTGGTGGTGGTGGTGTTGTTAGTGGTGGTGTTGCTGTCATTATTGTTGGTGGTGGTGGTAGTGGTGGTGTTGGTGTTATTGTTGTTGGTGTTAGCGTTGATGTTGTTGTTGTTGTTGTTGTTGTTGTTGTTGTTGTTGTTGTTGTTGTTGGTGGTGGTGGTGGTGGTGGTGGTGGTGTTGGTGTTAGCGTTGATGGTGTTATTGTTGTGATCTTCATCATTTTTCTTTATCACACTTAATTTGTGTGGCTTAATTCTTTGGGTCGAGTCTTCTTGGGTGAAATGACAGCTATTGTAAGAAAATATAACCATCAACAACTACAACAACACTGAAACCATTATAATAAAGTAACAACAACAATAATAATAATAATGATTATCGTTGTCACTATAATTATCATTATTGTCATCATTATTACCTTTATCATTATCATTATTATTGTCATTACTTTTACAAAGGAATACGCACGTAACTGATGATAACTATGAAAATAAACTAAGAACAAGTCCAAGAACAAAACCCAATAATAATAATGATTTAAGATAACAAGTGTAAATGTCAATATTAATTAAAAAAACGACTCGAGCCTAAAATTCAATAAAGCGCCATTTTCAAGCAGAAATTAACCTCCAACCCTAAATAAACAAAAAAAATAAACAACACAAAACTTACTGGACATGCTTTTTTTTCTCTTCCTCAGAAAACAAATAAATAAACAACATAAAACCCACTGGACATGCTTTTCTTTCTCTTCTATTTTCTAACTGCAGCTGCATTCCATTACACTTTTCCCCACGTTTATCACACGTTACTCTGTCTGTTACAGCGTCTCCTCTAATCTCCAGATCGAGAAGGTTGTTTTTTTGCGTGTGTGGCTATTTGCAGCATCCGCGACTTTCTCTTCGCCTCTCTTGTCTTGCGCACCTGTCTCTCGCGGGAGATAACTCGCGGAGAGACAGGGAAACAATTCCGAACGAGCCTGGACTGCATTCGTACAAGTGGATACGTGTACTAGGACTGAAAGACAAGTATAGGCGATTGTATTTGAAAGAAGTATATAAATAAGTGAATCCATTGGTAAACACATATGCTCGTACACAGACGCATCATGCAAAACATGCACAATTAACAAGTTCAACATGCTAACGACACAAAAATGCACCTCTCTCACTCTCTCTCTCTCTCTCTCTCTCTCTCTCTCTCTCTCTCTCTCTCTCTCTCTCTCTCTCTCTCTCTCTCTCTCTCTCTCTCTCTCTATATATATATATATATATATATATATATATATATATATATATATATATCCCTCTCCCTCTTACATGCATAGGCTAAGGGACACATACAGACAAACAAGAATGAGAAGCGATCTCTAATGCATCTATGATTTCCCAAGAAAAGAAACTTCACATGAGGGCAGAAAAACAAGTCCCAGACGTGTTTCCCGGACCCGACTGGACTAGGCAGCGGGCATCGACAGAGAATCCATCCGACCAATCGGGAATGATTACGTCGACGAAGCTACGTTCGACTGGGGTAGAATCGGAGGGATTAGGTGGCCTCGACTCGTCGGGCGCCGTCTGTTGGTCTGCTTCTGTCTGTGTCTGTCTGTCTGTCTGTTTGACTGTCTCAGAGTGTTTGTCTATCTGCATGTCTGTCTTTTCCGTTCCCTCTCCCTCTCTCTTTCTTCTCTTTTTTTTTTTATCTCCGACTGTCTCTCTGTATCTCTCTCCCTCCCCCACCCCCTTCTCTTTCCTCCCTCCCTCCCTCCCTCCCTTTTCCAGGCATCCGGAATGGCTGGGAGGACAATGACATTTCAGAATCAAACGCGATTTTCTTCTTGTCTTCTCACAAAATTCCCTTCCTATTGTCCCTACGTTATCTCTCGCCGCGAGGGGGTTGGGGTGGGGGAGGAGGGAAGGGGAGAGGGAGGAGGGAAGGGGAGAGGGAGGAGGGAAGGGGAGAGGGAGGAGGGAAGGGGAGAGGGAGGAGTGAGGAGGA
>NC_091565.1:31473536-31481036 GCF_042767895.1 Penaeus vannamei
GTTTTCAGATAAATTTTGCAATATAAATGGAGGAGGATATGAGCGACATAAAATGCTGACTTGTCGATAAGCCCCGAGAGTTGCGCAAGACGTGATAACATTCAGCGATAGGCGTATTTTATGGACATTTTGATGTTGCCAACCGACGCGATTGGTTGAGTGAAACACAGACCGACACGGAGCTTCGAACCCTTTTGAACGGAGTCAGAACCCATTAGTCCGAACTGGTTTTGTTTGTATGTACTCAAGCGGCGGCGGCGGCGACGAAGGAGGAGGATCAGGCGGCGGCGGAGGCGGAGGCGACGAAGGAGGATCAGGAGGCGGAGGCGACGAAGGAGGAGGATCAGGAGGAGGCGAAGGCGGAGGCGACGAAGGAGGATCAGGAGGAGGCGGAGGCGGCGGAGGCGAAGGCGAAGGCCGGGTTATACGATCTTATCCCGCCGATAGCTGGCACGTTTTTACGGGCGGGAGCAACGCCGCAAATTACTCCATTCCGTCGACAGCTTGGCGCATACGTGCGCGGTGCGAACGTAAGAGTGTGGGCGTGAGCAAAGTGCGTGTGCGTGCGTGCGACGAGGCGAAGTTCACACCCGTCGGACGTGCTCGAGTGCGCGTGCGTGCGTTCGCGTGTGACAGTGATAAAGCCCATCCACTCGTAATGCGGATGATCAGTCGGCGAGGCCCTCGATCGGGTCCTTGGAGGCGCTCGGCCACTTAGCGCTATCGCCCGACTATCGGGCCGGGTATCGAGGCGCGGCCGGACAACCATCACCATCAAAATATTACGTCCCTTTACGTCCGATGCATTAATGGCGTCCGCGTCGGCTCTTGCAACGATTTGCAACGATGTGCAACAACACACGTTCCTCCCCCTCGTCCTCCTCCTCCTTCCCCTCCCCCCCCTGTGCGCGGGCGTGCACAGGTGCCCGTCTACCTGTCTGTCAGAAGCACTGTCGTTTAACCTTTGAGAAACAGGTGTGATAACCTTAAAAATGAAGCGATAGGCGATCAATAATTTAATGGATCGCTGAGCACGGTGACAAGGAGGGCTCCGGCGGGGGACGCTGCCGGCCGCTACCTGATTCCCGCTCCTAAATGGCACGCGGATGACTAATTGGCCCCGGCTTTTTTGGGGGCTTTCGTCGCCAATTTGCGGGGATACTAATTCGCAATCGTGTTCCTTCTCGCCGTCTTAGCTCCTCCCCCTTTTTTTATCGCGATCAGTTCACGCGCGTCACCTTCGGGAAAGTGAAAGTGTGGTTTGCTGACGCATGGCTGACACTCTCAGCTTCTGGAATTAAAAAAAAAAAGAAAAAAAATGTACACGCGCATTCAGACACACACACACACACACACACACATACACACACACACACACACACACACACACACACACACACACACACACACAGACACACACACACACACACAGACACACACACACACACACACAAACACACACACACACACACACATACACACACACACACACACACACACACACACAGAGTTAACAAATACAAAATTATGCTGAGAAAATCATCATTATAAGAATTAAATATTGCAATAATCTAATGGCCGATTTTATTAGGAAAAACACAATGATGTTAATGATATCAGTAATGTTTCTAATCAAAATGGAGGTGACGATGATGATGACGACATAATAACAATAATAATAATAATAATAATAATAATAATAATAATAATAATAATAATAATAACATCAATCTAACAATAACAATAACAATCATGATAATAACACTAATAAAAAATAATAAACAATAACAACTAAGATAATAATAATAATGATAAAAGCAACAACAAAAATTATTATGATACTGTCAATAATAAAAAAACACTAATACCAACAACAACAAACAAGAGTATACCAACATAACAATAACATAACGTACAAATCTACAACCCAAACCAAACGAGGTATGACTAAATTGGACCGATTCTGGTACAATCATATGACGAGAGAAATCATTAATTATCAAAGGCACAGAACCAAGATAAAGATAGTGAAAGTTATTCAAAAGGAGCCGTTCAATACTTTCCTTATCTCTGCTCTCAAGTATTTAATAATTCTTCAAAGCAAGACGTCCTTGTAGCAATAACTGCACAGGTATAATAATAATAACTATAACAATGACATCAATAATAATAACTATAACAATGACATCAATAATAATAACAATAATAATCACAATAACGTTACGATAAGAATAATAATAACAATCTTAATAACGTTATATTAAAAATAATAATTCTACTAATAACAAAATACTATAAAACAATGATGATATCACCAACAAAGTTATTAATTGTGAAAAGCAGTAATGAACAGCGAGAATTAAACCCAAAAAGTCTACGGGATATTTTCAATGTATTTGATTACCTATCAAGATGCCCGAAGAGAACAGAACAAAGAACTGATAACACATTTGATTTAAAAACAATAACAATAATACTAGTAATTCTAATGGCGATGGTTATGATTGTGACAATAATAAGGATAATGATAACAATAATGATAATATTAACAATAATAATAATGATGATGGTGCTCGTCCGAATAATAATAGGAATAACAACCATTACGGCGATGGTTATAATTGTGCCTATGATAATATAGATATCACGAAAAGAGAGAGAGAAAAAAAGAAAGGAAAGAACATGATAAGAACAGGAAATCAAGCCCAAGAAACGAAATCAATCATGTAAAAGAAAATAATCACAAATAAACAACACAAATAAACTACGTAAAAGGAGACAAGAAAATTAAATAAACAAATACAAAAAAAAGTAAAAAGCAAATAGGAAATAAAACAGCGAGAAAAAAAACACTAAATCCCATAAAGTAAAAAAACAAATAGGAAATAAAAGAGAGAGATAATCCAAAGAGTTAAAAAGCAAGAAAAAAAAAGGCAAGACCAAATTCCAAGACGTGAAAAAGTAAACAAAATCCCCGACGGCCTCGCTCGCCCCCCGCCCTCTCTTCGCCGCCATGTCTCGTCCGGTATCGTCGTCTTCGTCATCTCCGTCGTCTTCGTCATCTCCGTCGTCTTCGTCGCCCTCGTCATCTCCGTCATCTTCGTCATCTCCGTAGTCTTCGTCATCTCCGTCGTCTTCGTCGCCCTCGTCATCTTCGTCATCTCCGTCGTCTTCGTCATCTCCGTCGTCTTCGTCGCCCTCGTCATCTCCGTCATCTTCGTCATCTCCGTCGTCTTCGTCGCCCTCGTCATCTCCGTCATCTTCGTCATCTCCGTCGTCTTCGTCATCTCCGTCGTCTTCGTCGCCCTCGTCATCTCCGTCATCTTCGTCATCTCCGTCGTCTTCGTCATCTCCGTCGTCTTCGTCGCCCTCGTCATCTCCGTCATCTTCGTCATCTCCGTCGTCTTCGTCGCCCTCGTCATCTTCGTCATCTCCGTCGTCTTCGTCATCTCCGTCGTCTTCGTCATCTCCGTCGTCTTCGTCGCCCTCGTCATCTTCGTCGTCTTCGTCATCTCCGTCGTCTTCGTCGCCCTCGTCATCTCCGTCATCTTCGTCGTCTTCGTCATCTCCGTCGCCCTCGTCATCTCCGTCATCTTCGTCATCTCCGTCATCTCCGTCGTCTTCGTCGCCCTCGTCATCTCCGTCATCTCCGTCGTCTTCGTCATCTCCGTCGTCTTCGTCATCTCCGTCGTCTTCGTCGTCTTCGTCATCTCCGTCGTCTTCGTCGCCCTCGTCATCTCCGTCATCTTCGTCGTCTTCGTCGCCCTCGTCATCTCCGTCGTCTTAGTCATCTCCGTCGTCTTCGTCATCTCCGTCGTCTTCGTCATCTCCGTCGTCTTCGTCGCCCTCGTCATCTCCGTCATCTTCGTCGTCTTCGTCATCTCCGTCGTCTTCGTCGCCCTCGTCATCTCCGTCATCTTCGTCGTCTTCGTCGCCCTCGTCATCTCCGTCGTCTTCGTCATCTCCGTCGTCTTCGTCATCTCCGTCGTCTTCGTCATCTCCGTCGTCTTCGTCGCCCTCGTCATCTCCGTCATCTTCGTCATCTCCGTCGTCTTCGTCGTCTTCGTCAACTCCGTCGCCATCGTGATCTCCATCATCTTCGTCATCTCCGTCGTCTTCGTCGCCTTCGTCCCTGTTTGTCACTGTTTTCGTCCTCGTAGATGATTTAGGTCACCCTCGTCACATGTTCAACCGAGTTCATCAATTCGCTACTGTCACCGTCCTCACCAGCCCCCCCCACCTCATTTCGTCGTCATCATCATCATTCCTCGTCATCATCATTCTTTCACCATCCCTCCCTCACGCTCATCCTCCTCCTCATCCCTCCCTCACCCTCCTCCTCCTCATTCCTCCCTCACCCCCTCGCCCTCCTCCTCCTCATTCCTCCCCTCACCCTCACCCTCACCCTCTTCTTCTTCTTCTTCTTCTTCTTCTTCCTCCTCCTCCTCCTCCTCCTCCTCCTCCTCCTCCTCCTCCTCCTCCTCCTCCTCCTCCTCAATCCTCCGTCATCCCTCCCTCACCACAGTCATCATAGCCGTCACCCCCCCCTCCACACCACCACCCCGCCCCCCTTTGAGCAGCCGACAACCGCGCAAGGAGGAAGCAATGACGAAGGCTCAAGACATCCCGCTTTGATTGGCCCGGCCGGAGGGGGCGAGGGAGGGAAGGGGGGGGAGGGGCTGACAGGCAGATAACTCCGCCGTTTGATTGGTGGAATAGCTCGTGACGTGTTGATAATGTCGGCGTTGATAGGTGGAAACAGTCGGTGACGTGACGATAACGTGGGCGAAGGTGATTGGCGGCATCAGGAAGTGGCATCCGCGCTATCTGGCGACACTAAACACGGAGGAAGGGGGGGAAGGGGGGTGAAGGGGTAGTAGGGGGTAGGGGAAGGAAGGGGGTGAAAGGGGGAGAGGGAAGGGCGAAGGGGGTGAAGGGGGTAGGGGGAGGAAGGGGGTGAAAGGGGGAGAGGGAAGGGCGAAGGGGGGGTGAAGGGGGTAGGGGAGAAGGGGGTGAAGGGGGAGAGGGAAGGGCGAAGGGGGGTGAAGGGGTAGGGGGAGGAAGGGGGTGAAAGGGGAGGAAGGGGGAAGGGGAAGGGGGAGTAAGGAGATGAAGGAGGAAGAAAGGGTGGAATGGGGAGGAAGGGGAGTGAAGGGGGAAGGGGAGGGGTCGAAGGGGGAAGGGGGCATGAGGGAGAAGAATGGGGGAAAGGAAGGGGGAAATGGGTGAAGAGAAGGAGAGAGAAAGGAGGAGGTGATGAGGGAGAAGAAGAAGGAGGTGAAGGGGAAGGAGGGAAGTGGGTGAAGAAAGGGAGAGACGAAGAAGGAGAAGGGGGAGAGGAAGGGCGTGATGAGGGAAGAAGAAGGGGGTGAAGGGAAGGTGGAGATGGGTGAAAAGAGGGGGGGAAAGGTAAGTCGAAAGAAAGTGGGTGACGTGGGAGAGGGAGGGGGCGATAAGGGAGATGAATCGGGTGAAGGGAAACGAGAAGGGGTTAAGACAGGGTAAGGTGGCGTTTGAGGGAAAAGGGTAGGGAGGGGGGGAGAGATAGAGGAACCGATTGAGGGAATGTGAGAATAAGGGAAAGGAAGGCGCTTAGGGAAAAAAATAAAAATAAAAGAGAGAGAGAGAGAGAGAGAGAGAGAGAGGAGAGAGAAGAGAGAGAGAGAGAGAGAGAGAGAGAGAGAGAGAGAGAGAGAGAGAGAGAGAGAGAGAGAGAGAGAGAGAAGAAAAGAAAGAAAAAAAAACGAAGAAAAAAATGAGCAAAACGGAGAAACGTCCCACCAAACCACGAACCGAAGAGGGGGGGGGGCGTGGGGAAAGGGACGCCCTCCCCAACCCCTGTCAACCCCCCATAAATCCATCCGTTTCCCACCCCGAAAACCCACACGGCTCACCCTCTCTAATCCGCAATCGGTTACATTAACATTTAGCGAGTGTTTTTTTGAGATTTTTTTCTCTCTCCCCAACTTCACCTCCCTATATATAGAGTAAATGTAAATCCCTTGAGATATGGAATAAAATATACATGGCCTTATCAGCTGATGGATTTATTCGGGACGGTCGCTGCTACTGGCGATGTAATCCCGCGTGATTTAGGCGAATGGGAGGTGTGTGTGTGTGTGTGTGTGTGTGTGTGTGTGTGTGTGTGTGTGTGTGTGTGTGTGTGTGTGTGTGTGTGTGTGTGTGTGTGTGTGTGTGTGTGTGTGTGTGTGTGTGTGTGTGTGTGTGTGTGTGTGTGTGTGTGTGTGTGTGTGTGTGTGTGTGTGTGTGTGTGTGTGAGAGAGAGAGAAAGAGAGAGAGAGACAGACAGAGAGAGTAAGAATGGGTGTGGGTGTGAGTGAGTATGAGTGAGAATGTGTCTGTATGTGTGTGAATGTATGTTTGTGCCTACCTGTGTGTGTATGTCCGTGTGCGTGTGTGGGTCCGTATGCAACCCCCCATGTCAGCACCGACGTGCAAGAATGCAAAAGCACGCCCGCACACGAACTACACAACAACAACAAAAGGAAACACGTAAACAAACCGACACGAGAACTCCCAATCAAATTCTCTTTCTTCCCTTTGTAAAGACCAAGCCTGCCCCCTCCCCCCCTCCCCCCCACACGCCCTCTAGGGAACCCCGAGGTGTGTGTTCTTACCGCCTTGACGCTCATGTTATCTGGCGTCATCGCAACCTTTGTTCACTCATCTCCTGCGCCTCGCCGCTCCTTCCTGCCTCATACCACGCGCGCCTTCCTCCTCATACTTCTCATACAACCGCGACTTATTTTCTTCTTCCATGTCAAACTCGTCCTTCTTCTATCACTGATAATCACTTCTCTTTATCATCTCATTCTCATTAGATCGAAAACTTGCCTCTATTATACGTGAAGTCGTATTCCATAGCTTCTACTAAACAATTTTTTTCATTCATAACTCAGAACTTCAGATATCAATACAACCATGGGCTACCCCGTTTACTCACGTCTCACGTTCATTCGCATCGTGTTTATTGCCTTGTCGAACTCTCATGCCGTACATACTGACATGCGCAGATGGACGCACGTGGACAGAAAACATATAATTGTAAAATACGTCACGTTGTCACTTATGTTGTAAAGATACAAAGCGCTCTTGCAATGTTATCACATAAACTCCGATACAAACATCAACAAAAGTACAAAGTAGTCACGCAGAAACAAAACATTAAGTACACATATTCAAAGACAATCATGCACACATAAATTTAACACGCACACACACACACACACACGCATGGACGCTCAGATATACACAATCAAGCACACAAAGACACACAAATACGAACACCCGCACATACCGAAGCACACATACAGACACCCAGACAGACAGACAGACAGACAGACAGACAGACGGACACACAGACACACACACACACACACACACACAGCCATCCCCCCACCACCCACCCTAAGACGCCCACAAACACGCCCGCGCTTCAACCCATCTGTGCAGTCCCTCCGCCCTCCGCCCTCCCTCCAG
>NC_091565.1:31493536-31506036 GCF_042767895.1 Penaeus vannamei
GGAGGAGAGGAGGAAAGGAGAGGAGGACAGGAGGAGAGAGGAGGGAGGGAGGGAGGGAGGGAGGGAGGGAGGGAGGGAGGGAGGGAGGGAGGGAGGGAGGGAGGGAAGGAAGAGAGAGAGAAAGAGAAAGAGAAAGAGAAAGAGAAAGAGAGAGAGAGAGAGAGAGAGAGAGAGAGAGAGAGAGAGAGAGAGAGAGAGAGAGAGAGAAATGCGAACAGGGGGAGAGGGGGAGAGTGAAGGAAAGAGGAAGAGAAGGTGTGTATAAGGGAGATGGGAAAGGTGAGGGGGAAGGCAAAGGGAAGGAGTTGGTAGAAGGGAAAAGGGAAGAGGAAGGGGAAGAGGAAGGGGAAGGATGAGGAGGGAGAAGAGCTCGAAATAACAAAGGGAGGGGAAAGGGAACAAAGGAAATATAAAAAAAAAAAACGAGGAAGAGGAGAGAAATAGTTAACAGGAGATAGAAGGAGAGAGTGAGTAGTTATTGTCGCCAAAGAAAATGACAAGAGAGAAGGGGAAGGAGTAAGAGGAGAGAATAAAACACGACAAAAAGAGAGAATAAAGGAGGTAAAGGAAAAAGTAGTGGGAGGAGAGGAAAGGAAGCAGGAATAATAATAATAATAAAAAAAAAAAAAAGCTGAAGAATCGAAAGTAGAAAAAACAACAATCATGATATCACATCAATAATAATAATAATATTTAATAATAATAATAATAATAATAATAATAATAATAATAATAATAATAATAATAATAATAATAATAATAATAATAATAAATAATAATAATAATAACAATAATAATAACAATAATAATAAAAAAATAATAAAAAAAATAATAATAAATAATAAATAATAACAATAATAATAAAAATAATAATAATAACAATAATTAAAAAATAATAATAATAATAATAAATGAAGTAAGAATCACCCACGCTAGCCACACAAGCGAAAACCAGCGAATCTCGACACACAGCCTCATGACTCCCGCCGGAAACCGCCACGTCATGCACGGGGCCAGCGGGAGACTCGGGTCATGCACAGTCTCCTTGCGGGGTCGAGCGAGGGCAGGCGCGAGGGTCATGCAAAGGGGCAACGCCAGTTCAAATAATGGGAATGCGAACACCGTCATGACCGAGCGAAAAAGGAGAAAGTGGGAGAGGAAGAGAGGAAGGGAGAGAGGGAGAGGAAGGGAGGGAGACAGGGAGAGAGAGGGGGAGAGGTATATAGAAGGAGAGGAGAAAAAGAGAGAAAGAAAGAGAATGAGAATGAGAAAGTAAAAGAGGGAAGAGGAAGGGAGAGAGGGAGAGGAAGGGAGAGAGGGAGGGGGAGGGGGAGAGGTATATAGAAGGAGAGGAGAAAAAGAGAGAAAGAAAGAGAATGAGAATGAGAAAGTAAAAGAGTGAGAGTGAGACAATGGAAGAATAACTAAATGAGTGAATGAGGAGAGAAAGAGCGAAAAAAAAGAAAGAAAAAGAGGATGAGAAAGTGAAAGAGTGAGAGTGAGACAATGAAAGAATGATTAACTAAATGAGTGAGTGAGGAGAGAAAGAGAGGATGAGAAAGTGAGAGTGAGAGCGAGAGAATGAAAGCGAGTAACTAAATGAGTGAATGAGAAGAAAAAGAGAGAAAAAAAGAAAGAGAGGATGAGGAAGTGAAAGAGTGAGAGCGAGAGAATGAAAGAGCGAGTAACTAAATGAGTGAATGAGGAGAGAAAGAAAGAAAGAGAGAGGGGATGAGAAAGTGAGAGTGAGAACGAGAGAATGAAAGAGCAAGTACCTAAATGAGTGAAGGAAGAAAGAAAGACAGAAAGAAAGAGAAAGAGAGAGAGGATAAGAAAGTGAAAGAGTGAGAACGAGAGAATGGAAGAGCAACAAATGGATAGATTTACCAGAAGGACAAAGTCACCCACGTGCTCACTCTCTCTCCACCGAAATCGACCTGACACTCCCAAGCAACATCTCGCAACATCTCGCAAAATCTCGCAACATCCGGACACCTTCTCCCCGAGGCCGAGACGAGTGCGACAGCGGCTCGTCCATCACCAAACGAGCCTGTTGATTCAACCTTCCTCGCCGCCACGCCTCCCGCACACGCAAGCACATACACACGCACAAACACCGACAGAAGGACGCCCAACATGCAAACAGACAGACGCACAAACATCAACAGAAGGACGCCCAACATGCAAACAGACAGACGCACAAACACCAACAGAAGGACACCCAACATGCAAACAGACAGACGCACAAACACCAACAGAAGGACGCCCAACATGCAAACAGACAGACGCACAAACACCAACAGAAGGACACCCAACATGCAAACAGACAGACGCAAAAACACCAATAGAAGGACGTCCCTTCAACATGCAAACAGACAGACGCACAAACACGCACACGAAGACATGCACGCGCAGACAGATTTAAGTAGAATCACTTACATACATCCGCACACTGACAGACACAAACGCACATATACAATAGCGGATAAGTAGAGACAAAGAGAAACATAGAAACGTACACACATACAAGGTACAAACACCAAATGAAGATCCGTACATACAAACACACACGCACAGAAACATGTAAACAACCAAACATACAGAAACGTAAACACACACACGTACACACACAGGCCCAAACAAACAAACAAATACACAAACACACACACAAACAGACAAAAAAACACCAAACAAACAAAATCCACACGTTCACACAGACACACAAAAAAAAAAAAACAGACAACGACCGACAACAAAAACAAAACAACAGCAGCATTCTGTCGAGTCAGGAAGCAAATCGAATACAAATTGATACAGCAGCAGTACACGTTGAGTCATCGAGCGCTGGAGAGCAAGAAATGCAGGTCGGTGGGAGGGAGGGAGAGGGGAGAGAGGGAGGGGGAGGTGGTGGGGGTGAGATGGGGAGGTGGTGGGGGAGAGATGGGGAGAGAGAAGTGGGGGTGAGATGGGGAGGTGGTGGGGGAGAGATGGGGAGGTGGTGGGGGAGAGAGAAGTGGGGGTGAGATGGGGAAGGTGGTGGGGGAGAGATGGAGAGAGAGAAGTGGGGGTGAGATGGGGAGGTGGTGGGGGAGAGATGGGGAGGTGGTGGGGAGAGAGAGAAGTGGGGGAGAGATGGGGAGGTGGTGGGAGAGAGAAGTTGGGGGGGGGAAGTGTTGGGGGAGAGGGAAGTGGGGGATAGAAGGGGACAGGGTCAAGGGGAGAGAGAAGTGGGGGAGAGATGGGGGAGGTGGTGGGGGAGAGAGAAGTTGGGGGGAAGTGTTGGGGGAGAGGGAAGTGGGGGATAGAAGGGGACAGGGTCAAGGGGAGAGGGAAGTAGAAAAGAGAGGGAGAGAAAAGTGGGCGAGGTGGTGGGTGATAGAGGGGGAAGGGTGGAGGGATGAGAGGAAATTGAAAGAGAGGGGGAGGGAGGTGGTGGGGGAGAGGAAGTGGGGGAAAAGAGGGGGACAGGGTGAAGGGGAGAGGGAAGTAGAAAAGAAACTGAGAGGGAGGTGGTGGGGGAGAGGGGAGAGGGGAGAGTGGGTTAGACGGTCTGGGGGTGAATTGGAGAGGAGAGGTGAGAGAAAGAAGGAGGGGTAGAAGAGAGGAGGGAGGGTAGAGAAAGAGCGATGGGATGGGAAACGGAAGGGGAGGGGAGAGGGAGAGGGAAAAGGAAGGATAGAGCGAGGAAACGGGCGAGTAGAGAAGGAGTTAAAGGAGGTGAGAAAAGAGAGAAGGATCATAGAGGTATGAGAAGAGAGAGAGAGAGAGGGAAGGAGATGAGAGAAAGAGAGGAGAGAGAGAGGAAGGAGAGAAAGAGGGAGGGAAGAGGAAAGAAGAGAGAGAGTGGCGGGGGAGGGAGGCGAGAAGGAGGAAGAGAGGAAAGACGAAGGGAGAAAGGGAGGGCAGCGAGAGGGAGGAAGGAGGGGCAGGAGGGCGGGAGGGAGGAGAAGGAGATGGAGGAAATAGAGAGGAAGAGGAGAGAGGAGGGAGAGCGAGAGGGAATATAGAGGAAGGGAGGGAGGAGGGAGAGGAGGGAGTGAGGGGGAGAGGCTAAAGGGAAGGAAGGAAGAGAGAAGAGAGGGAAAGAGGGAGGGAGGAAGGACAGAGGGAAAGAGTGAAAGGGGGGAGGAGAGAGGATGGGAAGGAGGAGGGGTAGGAGAAAGGGAGAGATCGAGGAAGGGAGGGAAGAGAGAAGGACAGACGAAGAGAAGATAGGAAATGATGGAATGACGGGAGAAGGAAGGAGGAAGGAAAGGTAAGAGGGAGACAAACAAACTGAAAGTAAAAAGTGCAAAGGGGAAGCAAAAGCAAAACAAAAGGAAAAAGAAAAGAAGAGAAAAACACTAAATACGAACAATAAAACAACCAGAAAAAAAACACGAGAGATTAAACAGCTATCTCCTGGAGACAAATGGACAAACAATAAATCGCACAGTGTCCATGCAAAACAAAATCGATTATCTCCAAATGCTCCGTAGAATCTAAAAAAAAAAAAGAAAAAAAAATACAATCTTCTTGTAAACAAACACAACAAATTGTTCAATAAATCTTGGACCGATAAAAGACGTCCTTATAAGAATGAAAGAGTAATCGAAGATTTTGAAGTTTAAGGAGCGACGGGAAAAAAATCTTTAATGACATGAACATAAAGATGGAAATGGAGATGGAAAAGGAGGATGAGAGATGGAAATGCGGGAGACGAAAAAGAAGAAGAAAAAGAAGAAGAAGAAGAAGAAGAGGAAGAAGAAGGAGAGAGAGAGAGAGAGAGAGAGAGAGAGAGAGAGAGAGAGAGAGAGAGAGAGAGAGAGAGAGAGAGAGAGAAGAAAGAAAGAAGAAAGAGAGAGAGAGAGAGAGAGAGAGAGAGAGAGAGAGAGAGAGAGAGAGAGAGAGAGAGAGAGAGAGAGAGAGAGAGAGAGAAAGATAGAAAGAAAGAGAGAGAGAAAAAAAAAGGGAAGAAAGGGAAAGAGAGGCAGAAAAGAGGAAACAAGATCGAAAGAGAGAGATGGAGTAGATAGATAGAGAGAGAGAGAGGAGAGGAGGAGAGAGAGAGAGAGGGAGAGAGAGAGAGAGAGAGAGAGAGAGAGAGAGAGAGAGAGAGAGAGAGAGAGAGAGAGAGAGAGAGAGAGAGAGAGAGAGACAGACAGAGAGAGAGACAGAGAGAAAGGGAAAGTGATATAGAAGGAGAGAAAGAAGGAGAGAGAGGAGGAACGAAAGAGAGGAAGAGACAACTCGACTAAAACGAGCGTGGGAGGCCATAATCGGATATACAATGGACTTACGTGGGAGGTCCAGTCCCCTCCCCCTCTCCCTCTACCCGCAATCCCACCAACCCCCCCCAACAGTCTCCAACCCCCACCCACCCCACTCCAACACTCTCCATTCCCTCCACCTCCCTCCACCCCCACTCCAACACTCTCCATTCTCCATTCCCCACCCACCCCCACTCCAACACTCTCTATTTCCTCCACCTCCTTCCACCCCACACTCCAACACTCTCCATTCTCCATTCCCCCAACCCCCACTCCAACACTCTCCATTTCCTCCACCTCCTCCCACCCCCACTCCAACATTCTCCATTCCCCATCCCCACCAACACTCCAACACTCCACTCCCCACTCCAACACTCCAACACTCTCCATCCCCACCCCCCACTCAACCCTCTCCATCCCTCCTCCCACTCCAACCCTCTCCCACCCCCCACTCCAGCCCTCTCCATCTCTCCCCCCGGCCCTCGAGACTCACCCTAAAAGAGTTCTTTCCCCCCTCAACCTAATTCCGAACGCCCCTCATCACCCGGCTCGCTCGCTCGACCTTGCCATTTCGCCCTCGCTCTCCAGCTGACGAGCGAGGCGAAGGAGGAGAGTGTCTTGCAGCTTCTTCGTGCATAGGGGGGAGGGAGGGAGGGAGGGAGGGAAAGGGAGGGAGGAAAGGGAGGGAAAGGGGAAGGGTGGGAGGGAGGGAGGGGAAGGGTGGGAGGGAGGGAGGGGAAGGGTGGGAGAGAGAGGGAAAGGGAGGGAGGGAAAGGGAGGGGGAGGGAGGGAAAGGGAGGGAGGGAGAGAGACGGAAAGGGAGGGAGGGAGGGAGAGGGAGGGTATTATCTATCTGGATTTTTTTCCTTTTTTCTTTTCTTCCGTTAGTCCTCCAGAGTCTTCGATAGAGACCGACATGCAGACAGACAGGGAAAACGAAACAGGGGTCAAAAAGGGAGCGCGAAGACAGACAGACGAAACAGAGAGAGCGAAACAGACACAGACAGACGAGACGGAGAAAGCGAAACAGACAGACAGACAAAACAGAGAAAGCGAAACAGACAGACAGAAGAGACAGAGGGAGCGAAACAGACACAGACAGACGAAACAGAGAGAGCGAAACAGAGACAGACAGACGAGACAGAGCGCGCGAAACAGACACAGACAGAAGAGACGGAGAGCGCGGCACAGCGAGCGAGACCACACCTGCCCGCGCCGTCCCGCCCGCGTCCTCGGCTGCCCATCATAATGGCCCGTTCGACGTCCTCTGGCATACTGAACGGCCCGTAATCCGAGGCGCCACACCCTCCGATTCCGCGATATCGTGTGACCTTCTCTGTGCGTCGGATGTCCTGACCTATGACTTATCTGTGTCTCTCGCTGCTCCTCCTGTCTCTGTCCTGTCTTGTCTGTTTCGGCTCTCTCTCTCTCTCTCTCTCTCTCTCTCTCTCTCTCTCTCTCTCTCTCTCTCTCTCTCTCTCTCTCTCTCTCTCTCTCTCTCTCTCTCTCTTTCTCTTTCTCTTTCTCTTTCTCTTTCTCTTTCTCTTTCTCTTTCTCTTCTCTTTCTCTCTCTCGCTCTCTCTCTCTCTCTCTGTCTGTCTGTCTCTCTGTCTCTCTCTCTCACTCTTTTTCTGTCTCTTTCTCTCTCTCTTTCTCTCTCTCTTTCTCTCTCTCTTTCTCTTTCTCTTTCTCTTTCTCTCTCTCTTTCTCTCTCTCTCTCTCTTTCTCTCTCTCTCTCTCTTTCTCTCTCTCTCTCTCTCTTTCTCTCTCTCTCTCTCTCTTTCTCTCTCTTTCTCTCTCTTTCTCTCTCTCTCCCTCTTTCTCTCTCTCCCCCTCTCCCTCTCTCTTCCCTCTCCCTCTCTCTTCCCCTCTCCCTCTCTCTTCCCCTCTCCCTCTCTCTTCCCCTCTCCCTCTCTCTTCCCCTCTCCCTCTCTCTTCCTTTCTCCCTCTCCCTTCCCCTCTCCCTCTCCCTCTCCCTCTCCCTTCCCCTCTCCTCGTCCCTCCCCCTCCCCCTCTCCCTCCCCCTCTCCCTCCCCCCTCTCCCTCTCTCCCCTCTCTCTCTCCCTCTCCCTCTCCCTCTCCCTCTCCCTCCCCCTCTCCCTCTCCTTCTCCCTCCCCCTCTCCTTCTCCCTCCCCCTCTCCTTCTCCCTCCCCCTCTCCTTCTCCCTCCCCTCCCCCTCTACCTCTCCCTCCCCTCTCCCTCTCCCTCTCCCTTCCCCTCTCCCTATCACTCCCCCTCTCCCTCTCCCTGCCCCTCTCCCTCTCCCTCTCCCTCTCCCTCTCCTTTCTTTCCTCCCCCCCCCCAGACGGAGATATAATGCGAGAGAGGGAGAAAATGGGAGAATGGGAGAAGGAGAGAGGGTGAGAGGGTGAGAGGGATATAGAAAACCCAGCATTCACTTGGCCGCCCACAGACAAATGAAACTTGCTATGCCGGCCACAGATGTAAACCGACCAACACCTGTGGCCTCTTATCTCAAACTGGAAGAGCAATCACAGGCATCTCAACACCAACGGCGACATCACCATCAAAGCCATCATTAACAACAGCATTAAGAACATCAACCGTAACACCACCGCCCACGCCATCACGCCCAAACAGAAACATCACCAATAACAGCACCCACGGCTTCAGCAGCATCACCAGTAACGCCACTAACACCGGCACTCGCACCACCGTAATCAAGACCACCGCCCGCGCGTCAACACCAGCAGCAGCAGCCCCTATCGGTAATACCCACACCAACAGTCCCACCACCATGGATGGTATCAACATCAGGAACAGCTTGAACAGCAACGCCACTACCAACAACACCATCACCGCATCAGCAACACCAACAGCGGCCACGGCGTCACCAACAACACCAACAGCGGCCACGGCGTCACCAACAACACCAACAGCGGCCACGGCGTCACCAACAACACCAACAGCGGCCACGGCATCACCAACAACACCAACAGCGGGCACGGCATCAACAACACCATCACCGCATCAGCAACACCACCAACAACCACGGCATCACCAACAACACCAACACAAGAGCGACCGCCATCGAGTTAATTAACACGGCGAATCCTCCCCCGTCTCGTCAGCAGATCCCTCGGCGTGGGCGTGGGCGTGAGCAGCGTCAGCACGCGTGGGCGGCTTTGTCAACGCATAGAGGGGGGGGCGGGGGGCGGGGGGCCGAGATGGCAGTTTAGTCAGCGCTTCGGCGACCCGGCTGATGGACAATTAGCCCCGAGGCGATAACCCTTCGGAAATGTTTCGAAAGAGCGCCGGTGTTCACTGACGCTGTTCAATATTATGTATCATAGAGAGGCCACGTAATTAGTATGCGTATTGTATGTGCGGAAACGATCTCCATTTAGATGTTTATATATCCATACGATCCCTGATAACACATGATAAGGTTAATATAATTCTCACTATAATTATGATAATAATATCCTTTACACGGACAATACAAATGAAAATTAGTAAATAATAACAACAACAGTAATAATAATGTTTTTTTCACTCACAACTACAGAGGCATAAGACAACTCAAAATATAATACAAGATACCAGTGAAATATATAAAAAAATATTTCTTCTTCAATCCACTTCATTTCTGGTTAAAAAAGAAAAAGAAAAAGGCAACATTAAAATAGAAGAGGTAACAATAAAGATTGCAAAAGAAGTATTACAATTAAAGGCCTCAAGTACAAGGGACACACAAAAATCATTTGTGAATAAACAAAGAAGAAAGGCAAAGATTATCTCCTTCCTCTCTATCCTCCCTTCTTCTCCACATTATTGCTTCTTCATTCATTCTTCTTATTCTTATTACATCTTTTTTCTGCATTCATTTTCTTATTCTCTCCTCCCCTCTCCCTTCCCTTCCCTTCATTCCTCTCTCTCTCTCTCTCTCTCTCTCTCTCTCTCTCTCTATCTCTCTCTATCTCTCTCTATCTCTCTCTCTCTCTCTCTCTCTCTCTTCCTCTTCTCTTCCTCTCTCTCTCTCTCTCTCTCTCTCTCTCTCTCTCTCTCTCTCTCTCTCTCTCTCTCTCTCTCTCTCTCTCTCTCTCTCTCTCTCCCTCTCTCTCTCTCTCTCTCTCCTTCCTCCTTCCTTCCTCCTCTTCCTTCCCTCCCACCTTCCTTCCCTCCTCTTCCTTCCTCTCCCTCCCCCACCTTCCTTCCCTCCCTTCCTCCCTCCCACCTTCCTTCCCTCCCACCTTCCTCCCTCCCACCTTCCTTCCCTTCCTTCCCTCCTTCCCCCTCCCATCTCCTTTCCCTCCATTCCTCCCTCCCACCTTCTTTCCCTCCCCTTCCTCCCTCCCACCCTCCTTTTCCCTCCCTTCCTCCCTCCCACCTCCTTTCCCTTCCTTCCCTTCCCTCCCTCCCTCCCATCTCCTTTCCCTCCCTTCCTCCCTCCCACCTTCTTTCCCTCCCACCTCCTTTTCCTCCCTCCATCCCTCCTTTCCTCCCTTCCTCCCGCCCACCTCCCTTCCTCCTTTCCTCCCTCCCTCCCTCCCTCACCTCCCCCCTCCCCATCCCCCCCCTACCGTCTCCCCAGCTGCGACAAACCGATGTGTACACACTCAAAATTAAAGTTAACATTTAGATAAATCACAACTCCTTGCATAATCTAGATAAACTTTGTCATTCTGGCGGCTTAATCCGTCTCGCGTATATGTATACCCCTCCCCCCCCCCCGCCCCCGGAAAAAAATGCAGATGGCAACTCTCCACCAGTAATATTTTGGCTCCGTTCATTTGCATATCAAAATAAAGAGGCGAAGGCATAAGGGGACAAGACTACTGCCCCAACACGCTCTTCATCTGTGGGAGAGGTCGGGGGGGGGGGAGGGAGGGAGGGAGGGAGGGAGGGAGGGAAGTCGTGGAGGAGAGAGGGAGGGGGGGAGGGAAGGAGGAGGGAGGGGAGGAGGAGGGAGGGAGGGAGGAAGGAGGAGGAGGGAGGGGAGGGAGGAAGTAGGGAGAGAGGAAGGGAGGGGAGGGAGGAAGTAGGAAGGGGAAGGGAGGGAGGGAGAGAGGAGGAAGGGAGAAGGGAGAGAAGGAGGAGAGAGAGAGAGAGAGAGAGAGAGAGAGAGAGAGAGAGAGAGAGAGAGAGAGAGAGAGAGAGAGAGAGAGAGAGAGAGATGAAAATGTAATTTATTTTTTAATTAACAGTAACAATAATGATATTACTATCATTATCAATATCAATACTAACAACAGCAAAAACAACAAAAACATCAACATTAATAATACTTTTCACAACAATGATAACAATAAAAATAATAACGAGAATGAAACCAATAATGAAAACAATAATAATACGAACAATAATAATAGCAACAATAGCAATAACAACAATAACCACAACAACAACAACAACAAAAACAATAATAATAATAATAATAATAATAATAATAATAATAATAATAATAATAATAATAATAATAATAATAACAATAACAATAACAATAACAATAATAATAATAATAATAATGATAATAATAAAAATAATAATTATGACAACAATGACAAAAATAATAGCGCGCAATTAATTAGATAAGGAGGCTGTCGCTCCGGGAGATAAGCGACAGACAAAACGCAAGGTCATTAACATAACGGCTTTTAACGACAAGGCCGATAAGCAAATAAGCAAAAATAAGTGAATTAATATTGCGAATGCAACAATGACGCCACAAAATGATTAAAAGAAATATAAGGAATATGAATATTTTCTTTTACTTTAAGTTACATAGTGACTTCACCTGGCAAACACATTGGGGGTCATATTCTTATCATAACATCATTAATATCAACAACAATAATACTAATATTGTTAAGAAAACTGGCAATACTTCTAAAAATAATTGTATAGTATGTACAACACGCATATCACGTGTTTTATATATATATATATATATATATATATATATATATATATATATATATATATATATATATATATATATATATATATATATATATATATGTATATATATATATATATATATATATATATATATATATATATATATATATATATATATACATATATATACATATATATAAATATATATACATATATATATATATATATATATATATATATATATATATATAGACACACACACACACACACACACACACACACACACACACACACACACACACACACACACACACACACACACACACACACACACACACAAAAGAAAACGTAAGGAAAACGATAAAAAAGTCGATTTTTAAAAAAAACCCGCCCCCGCATCCCTACCCCCCCCCGTCGAGAAAAAAGAAAGCAGAAAAATCCGGCGCCCCCCCGACCTCGACCCCCGCCCGTCCCTGAGGAGCGCCGCTTGCAATGAATCCGACGCGCCGGGAAAAGCCCTCGCGAGCGTCCTCCCGGTGGCGGTAATCACGAGCACGTTTCGGTTTCGCTCTGTCTCTGTTTCTCTCTCTCTCTCTCTCTCTCTCTGTTTCTGTTTCTGTCTCTGTTTCTCTCTGTCTGTCTATCTCTGTCTCTCTCTCTCTCACTCACTCACTCACTCACTCACTCACTCACTCACTCACTCACTCACTCACTCACTCACTCACTCACTCACTCACTCTCTCTCTGTGTCTTTGTCTCTCTCCTCCCTTCTCCATCTCTGCTCCTTTCCCTTCCCTCTTTTTTCCCTTTTTCTTCCTGTTCTCCCTCTTTCTTTTCTTAACCCATTTCTCTTTCCTTCACCTCTCTCTCCTTCTTCTCCCTCACTCCCTCCCACTCGTTCCCCTCACACCCCCCCTCTCCTTCCCCCTCACACCCCCTCTCCTTCCCCCTCCTCTCTCTCTCTACTCGGCCGGAAAATTAGCATCCCCGTGATAACCTCGCGGGCGTGTTTGGCCATCACGCCCCCGCACGCCTTGCCCAATCTCCGTGTGATCTCCGAAGCCAGAGAAAAATACTCGAGTGAAAGTGTCTGTCGAGTCCGCAGAGTTTTCACACGAGCTTCGGTGATCCGGCGACGGGGCACGGGGCGGGGCGGGGCGGGGAGATGTCGGGTCAGTCCGGGGCGGGTCGGGTCGGGGAGATGTCGGGTCAGGGCGGGTCGGGGTTGGTTGGGAAGATGTCGGGTCAGGGCGGGTCGGGGTTGGTTGGGAAGATGTCGGGTCAGGGCGGGTCGGGGTTGGTTGGGAAGATGTCGGGTCAGGGCGGGTCGGGGTTGGTTGGGAAGATGTCGGGTCAGGGCGGGTCGGGGCGGGGAGATGTCGGGTCAG
>NC_091565.1:31511036-31521036 GCF_042767895.1 Penaeus vannamei
TTTATTATCTTAGCGAAGATTAAAAAAAGACCCCAAATTAATTAAAAAAAAAAACAAAGGCAAAATTCCAAGGTAAGGAGAAAAGCAAGAATAAAAACGAATAGGAAACATAAACCCACCTGGTCGCTCTACCAACGTGGCCTTTATTACGTATGGACCGCCCCCCGACGAGCAGTGCATCCTATCCATGTTTCCATCCCCGCCCCCTCACCCCTCCATGGCAATCCCCGCCCCCTCCCTCCTCCATGACCATCCCCGCCTTCCGTCGCTCCTCCTGCCGCCTATCCTTTCTATCCTTCTTTCCCCTCGTCTCCCTTCCCACCCCTCCCACCCTCCACCCTCTCAACCCGCCCCATCCCTCGCCCCAGCTTCTTCCCCTACCATGTCGACCACTTTCCCTTCCTTCCCCATGTAATAACCCTCTCCCCTCCCTCTCCTTCCCCCTATGGAATCCTACTCCTCTCCCTCCTCCCCCTTGTGGAATCCTCTCCTCTCCTCTCCCTCGCCCTCCAATCTCCCCCCACCCCACCTCTCGCAAACCCCTCCCCCTCTCCCCCCTCCTCCCGCCCCCTCCTCTGACAGGGCGCGCGTCAGGAAAGGTTTAGTGGGCGCCCATTAAGAGAGACGTAGAGGCCTTGTAGCATTTATGAAGTGTAATGACCAAGCGCCCTGGAGGAGGCAGCTCCAACAAGCTCACTTACTTACTGGCTGTCTTGGGTGCAGGGGAGGGGGGAGGGGGGGCAGGGAGAGGAAGGGGGAGAGGCAGATGAATGAGGGGGGAGGAGGTGGAGGGGGGAGGAGGAGGAGGGGGGAGGAGGTGGGAAGAGGGGTGGAAGGGGAGGAGATACAGTGGGAAGAAGGGGAGGAGGAAGAGGGGGAGGAGAGGGAAGATGGTGGGAAGAGGGGAGGAGGGGAAGAGAGACAGTGGAAAAAGAGGGAGGGGGAGATGGCGAGAAGAAGGGAGAGGAAGGTGGGAGAGGCAGAGGGATGAGGGGGCAGGAGGGGGAGTTGGTGGGAAGAGGGGAGGAGGGAGGAGAGAGACAGCGAGAAAAGGCGGATAAGGGAGATAGCGAAAGGGGGGAGGTGGGGAAGGTAGTGGGAAGGAAGAGGGACGAGAGGAGAGGAGAGGAGGGGAAGAGAAGGGAAGGGAGGGAGGGGAAGACGGAGCAGAAAGCAGGCAGCTCAAACGAGTTCACTAGCTGTCTTGACTGCATTGGAGGGGGGGTTCAAGAGAGGGAGAGAGTGGGAAGGGGAGAAGGCAGAGGGGGAGGGAGAAGGCAGAGGTGGAGGGAGAAGGCAGAGGTGGAGGGAGAAGGCAAAGGGTAAAGGGAGGGTAAAGGAAGGGAGGGAGGGAGGGACAGATGGGGGCAGACGACTCAAATAAGCTCACATTCCTATCCGTTACTTCATGATCGTCACTCCAGCACCGGGGAGGGAGGGAGCGGGGAGGAGAAGGAGGGAGTGAAAAGGAGGAGGGGGAGAGAAGAGCAGAGTGAGGAAGGGGAGAAATATGAACAGGGAAGAAGATGATTAGAAGAGGAAGAGAGTACACGAAAAAAAGGTAAAAGCGAGTGGATGGGAATAACAGAAGGAAGGGAAAGTAACGAATAAAACGAAAGAGAAATAGAAGAAGACGAAAAAGGAGGAAGGAAAATGAAAAGAAGGGGAGAACAGAAGAAGAAAAAAAAAATGAGAGGGACACGAGCGGGGAGCCACAGTACCAAAGCTGATGCTGAGTGACGCGTTTAAGCTGTCATGTCGAGTGCAGTGGCGGTCATTGCGGTCTGATGGCGTTTCGCTGTTCTCCTTAATGGCGAGGGATGGCGAGGGATGGCGTGGTTCGTCGCTGGCGCTGTCGGGGCGGCTGTCGACCCGCGAGGCTGTTCGGATGCTGGCGAATGGGAGTCCGATCAACGCTGGCGCTTCGGTTTCATTTCTTTCTCCGTTCGTCTTCTTGCTTCCCGTCTTTCTCCTTTCTTGTTGTCTATCTCCTTCTCTCTAACTCTATTCCTTTCCCCCCTCTTCGTTCATCATCTCTTTATTTTTTACTCCTTTCCTTCCTCTTCCCTCCGCCCAACCATCCTCTTCCACTCTGGCCACAAGTCCTCCCTCCTCCTTCCTCCTTCCCCTTTTCCCCTCTCCCCTTCCCCCTCCCTTTATCCCTATTCCTCCCCTCCCCTCTCCTTCCTTCCCTCCCTTTACCCCATTCCTCCTCCCCTCTCCTTCCTCCCCTCCCCCCTCTCCCACTCCCCCAATCTCCTTCCCTTCTCTCCTTCCCCTCTCTCTCACACTCCACCATTCCCCCTCCTCTCCCTCCCTCCTTCTCCCAATCCCCCTCCCCTCTTAATCCCCTCCCCCACCTCCCCCGGCAACCCCCCCCCCTCGCAACCCAGCCCGATCCCGCCCCAAGAAAATGACTCGCGGGCCAATGCAAACAAAAGAGCCTCAGCCACACCACGACGACGCGTAAAACCCCTAACTGTCTTGTCAAGCTGTCAAGTCCGTCCGTCATGCGGGGCGAGGTAATAAGCCCGAGCCGGGTCGAGGTCGTGGCCCTTTCCTCCTCCTCCTCCTATTCTTACTCCTTTCTCTCTTCTTCTTTTCCTTTCCTTCTTTTCCTCCTCCTCCTCTTACTCATTTCTCTCTTCTTATTATTTTCCTTTCCTTCTCCTTTTCCTCCTCCTCCTCCTTTCTCTCTTCTTCTTCTTTTCCTTTCCTCCTCCTCCTCCTCCTATTCTTACTCCTTTCTCTCTTCTTTTCCTCCTCCTCCTCTTACTCATTTCTCTCTTCTTATTATTTTCCTTTCCTTCTCATTTTCTTACTCCTCCTCTTACTCATTTCTCTCTTCTTATTATTTTCCTCATCCTCCTCTTACTACTTTATCTCTTCTTCTTTTCCTTTCCTTCTTATTTTCCTCCTCTTATTCATTCCTCTCTTCTTATTATTTTCCCTTCCTTTTGATTCTTCTTCCCTATCGCCTCCTTCTCTATCCTCCTTATCCTTTCTTTTTTCTTTTTTTCTTAGTTCTTCTCCTTCGTTATCCAGACACCCCCTCCTCTTCCACCGTCGCTCCACTCGCTCCCGACATGGCACCGCTCGCCCTCGGCCGGGTCCCTCAGGGTGTTCAGGAGGTGGAGAGAGCGAGGAGGTGGAAGAGTGGAGGGGGAGGGGAAGGAAGTGGAGGAAGGGAGGTGAAAGAGGTGGAAGAGAGGAGGGGAGTGTGAGGGTGGATGAGTGGAGGAGAGAGTGGTGGGGGAGGGGATGGAAGTGGAGGATGGGAGGTGAGAGAGGTGGAAGAGTGGAGGGGAGTGTGGAGGAGGAGGGGAAGAAAGTGGAGAAAGGGAGGTGAAAGAGGTGGAAGAATGGAGGGGAGAGTGGTGGGGAGGGCAAGGTGGAAGAGTGGAGGGGAGTGTGGAGGGGGAGGGGAAGGAAGTGGAGGAAGAGAGGTCAGAGAGGTGGAGGAATGGAGGGAAGTATGGGGGGAGGAAGGAAGTGGAGGAAGGGAGGTGAGAGAGGTGGAAGACTGGAGGGAAGTGTTACCCCCTTCCCTAATCCCTCTCCTCCACCCCTTTCTGCCCTTCCTTCCCTTCCCCTTCCCTCCCCCTCCTCCCTCTCCTTCCCTTCCTTCCTTCCCTTCCCTTCCCTTCCCTTCCCTTCCCTTCCCTTCCTCCCTTCCCTTCCCTTCCCTCCCCTTCCTCTTCCCTCCCCTCCCTCCCTCCCCTCCTCCTCCCTCCTCCTATCCTCTCCTCTCCCCTACCCTTACCTCCTCCCCTACCCTTAACTCCTCCCCTACCTCTACCTCCTCCCCTCCCCAAAACCATACCCCTACCCCCCCCTCCCTACCGAAGGGCGCTGTCGGGAGTGTCGTTGCCATAACACCCGTATCTATCTATGCGAGGGATTTAGCATAAAAGCGCCGCAGTGCTGTCGACACGTCCGCCGACTCGTAAAAGCGGCTCTTTAAAGGCCTCCCGACAGCTGTCCCGAGCTCATTCCTTCTCGAGGCTTCGGCGGGAGGGCGCTACTGTCGGCGGCCCCGCTCGGTCTGCGCCGGCCTGGTGGGTTCACTGCCTGCTTGGCTTAATTCCTCTCTTTGCGGTTTTGATTGGATGATGTGGAAGAGGGAGAAGGAGAGGGACGGGGAGAGATAAGCAGAGAAAGGGAAAGGGTAAAGTAGAGGGACAGGGCGAGGGAGAGGGAGAGAAAGAAGAGAGAGGGAGAGAGAGAAGGGAGAGGAGGAGTTGTTGAGGGGTTAAGAATGTTCACCCCCCCCCCCCAAGAGCTCATCAGTTAAAACCACAAACACGAATCTTCCAGCGATAACCGAACTCCCAAATCATACAAATCATTTCTAAAATGACAAGTAAAGACGCAAACCACCACATAAAGGTCAATAAATAACATAACATAACATAACACAACAAAACGTAAAATAATAAGACGGTGGCTACAACGCATTTCAAAAGCAACAAAAATAACCGCAAAAAAGTACCTCACACAGCCACCAAGCATACGCACGCACACACGCACACACACACGCTGGCGCACCCCAGACACAACACAAACACATTACGGAGTCCCAACTACAATATACATTCATCAGCCGAATCTCAGACGACAACATACAGGCACAACAAGCAAGCAATAAAGAAAAACAAAAACAATACATAACGGCCGAAGTCTTTACGGATTTTCTTTTCTCTATTCTAAATACTGTTTGGATGTCCCTCCTTCTAATTATCCTGTTTATTGCCTCTGCCTCCTCTGCCTCCCCCTCCTCCTCCTTCTTCTTCTTCTTCTTCTTCTTCTTCTTCTTCTTCTTCTTCTTCTTCTTCTTCTTCTTCTTCTTCTTCTCCTTCTCCTTCTCCTTCTCCTTCTCCTTCTCCTTCTCCTTCTCCTTCTCCTTCTCCTTCTCCTTCTCCTTCTCCTTCTCCTTCTCCTTCTCCGTTCTTTTTTTTCTCTCTTCCCCTTTCCCCCAGGTCTATATCCCCCTCCTTCTAGTTCTATCCTCCCCTCCCCGCCATATTGTACATCAACCTCATCTATTGCCCAAACTCTATCTCCTTCCCCTCCATCCATTTTCCTCATTTTAATCCCCCCCTTTCCCCCCTTTTCTCCCCTTTTCCCCTCCCCCTTCTCCCAATCGTACCTCCTCCTCTCTACACCCTCCCCCTTTTTATTCTACTTCTCCTATCTCCCCCTTTCTCCCCACCCCGATTTCACCCCCTGTCCTCTTCCTCCCCCTCCCTCCTCCTCTTCCTCCCCCCTCCCCTCCTCCTCTTCCTCCCCCCTCCCTCCTCCTCTTCCTCTCCCTCCCCTCCTCCTCTTCCTCCCCCTCCCTCCTCCTCTTCCTCCCCCTCCCTCCTCCTCTTCCTCCCTCCCCCTCCTCCTCTTCCTCCCCCTCCCCTCCTCCTCTTCCTCCCCCTCCCCTCCTCCTCTTCCCCCCCTCCCCCTCCCCCTCCCCCTCCCCCCCCTCCCTCCTCTTCCTCCCCGCCCCCTCCTCCTCTTCCTCCCCCTTCCCTGCCCCCTCCTCCTCTTCCTCCCCCTCCCCGCCCCTCCTCCTCTTCCTCCCCAGCCCCCTCCTCCTCTTCCCTCCCCGCCCCCTCCTCCTCTTCACTCCCCCTCCCGCCCCCTCCTCCTCTTCCTCCCCGCCCCCTCCTCCTCTTCCTCCCCGCCCCCCTCTTCCTCTTCCTCCCCTCTCCCCTCCTCCTCTTCCTCCCTGCCCCTCCTCCTCTTCCTCCCCCTTCCCCTCCTCCTCTTCCTCCCCGCCCCCTCCTCCTCTTCCTCCCCGCCCCCTCCTCCTCTTCCTCCCCGCCTCCTCCCTCCTCTTCCTCCCGCCCCCTCCTCCTCCCTTTCCTCCCCGCCCCCTCCTCCTCTTCCTCCCCGCCCCCTCCTCCTCTTCCTCCCCGCCCCCTCCCATCCTCTTCCTCCCCGCCCCCTCCCATCCTCTTCCTCCCCGCCCCTCCTCCTCTTCCTCCCCGCCCCCTCCTCCCTCTTCCTCCCCGCCCCCTCCTCCTCTTCCTCCCCGCCCCCTCCTCCTCTTCCTCCCCGCCCCCTCCTCCTCTTCCTCCCCGCCCCCTCCTCCTCTTCCTCTCCCACGCACCGGGGCAACGAAGGAGTCATCTTACATGAGTCACACTTAACTCAGACTTAAAACTTGTATTATCTTCCATGTAGCGACTTCAAGAGGGAGGAGGAGTGGGGGGGGGGAGCAGATCACTTGACACTTCACCCTCCTCACTCCCTCGTCTCTTTCTCTGTGTCTGCCTTTCGTTCCTTTTCTTTTATGCCTGTTAATTTGTCGCTCAGTTCGCTTTTCCCATCAACTCTTCTCGCAGTCCTTTCTCTAAATATTTTTTTTCCTTCTCGCATTTCTTGCACATTTCCCTCCTCCATTTCCTTCTCTTCCTTTGCCTCTACCTTTTTCTGTCATTATCCTGTACCTCCACTTGTACCATCTCCTCTCTTTCTCAATCCACTTCTTGCACATAATTCACTCATCTCTTTCTCCCTTCTCCACGTTGCATTCCACTTCACGTCCCCTCCCTCCACCTCCTTTTCCTTCTCCTATTCCACTTCACTTCACCCCCTCCCTCCTACCCTTCCCTTCCCTTTACTCCCATGCTCCAAGCAAACCCCTTTACACTTCCTTTTTTATCCTCCACTTCTCCCTTTATCATTCATCTCTTCATCCCTCCCTCCTTTTCTTTCTCCTTTCCTCCCTCCTCTCCTCTACTCTATCTCTCTGTCTCCCTTTCCTTTTTTTTCTTTTTCTTCCCTTCCTTCCTTTCCTCCCTAGCTTGCTTGTTGCATGCTTCCTTCCTTCCCCCTTCCCTCTTTCATTCACTCTCCCTCTTCCTCCCGAACCCTATTCTTTTCCCTTCCTCCCTCTTTCCCCATCGCCTCCCTCTCCCAGCGCCCCTACCCCCAACACCCTCTCCTCCCCCTACCCCCTCTCCCCACCTCCCCTCGCCTCTCCCAGCGCCGCACCCCCTCTCCCCCTCTCCCCTCGCCTCTCCCAGCCCCCCCTCCGCCCCCTCCCCTCCGCCCGCATCCACCACTCTTCCTTCACCTCATTATCTCCCCGCCCTCCCCTCGTTCCTCAGTCAACTTCCTTGTCTCACCTGCCCTTCAAGGCTCTCCTTATCTTATCTCGCAATAACTCCAATGACTCTTCCTTCAGTGTCACTGCTCGGCCTCTTAATATCAATCAACCTCGACCGAAGCCAACTAGGAGGAAGGAGGAAGGACGAAAGGAGGGTGGATATTAGAAAGAGGGGAAAGAAGGAGGAGGAGGGAGGAGGAGGAGGAGGAGCTAAAGGGAGGAAGGAGGGTGGATTTTATAAAGAGGAATGACGAAAGGAGGGTAGGTATTAGAGGCGGAGGGACGAAAGGAGGATGGGTATTAGAAAGAGGAGGAGGGTGGAGGTAGGAGGGAGGAAGGACGAAAGGAGGGTGGGTATTAGAAAGAAGGGGAGGAGGGAGGAGAAAGGAAGTGGAAAGAGGGGAGGAGGTCAGAGGGAAGAAAGATGAAGGAAGACGAGGAGGAGGAGGAGAAGGAGGTGGTTGGAAGATGAGGACATAGGAAGAGGAAGGTTGAAGGGGAGGAGGAGGAGGAAGAACAGGAGAAGGAGGAGGAGAAGGAGGGAGAAGAGGAAGAAGATGGGGAAGAGAAAACGGAGGAGGAAGAGGAGGAAGAAGAGCAGGAAAAGGAGGATTAGGATTAGGAGAAGGTGGAGGAAGGGAAGGAGGAGACGAAGATTGGAAGGAGGAGGAGAGAATCTATCCCTGTGCTTCGGCGTTATTCTAATTATCATTTCCTTCTCTTCCTCTCTCTGTCTTCCGCTCTTCTTGGCCAACCAATCTCTCGATCATCCCTGTTCTTACTATCTATTATTCATTCCTTCTGTTACTAGCGATACACAACATACCGATAACATCAGTTTTTATGAGAAACAAAATTACACAACAATAGTATTAGTACCAGCAGTTTCCAGCGGAAGCTGCAGTAATAGTAACAGCAACGGCAATTGTAATTACAACAATTCTCATTAAAACTAATGAAAACAGTAATAACAGTGTTATCAATAATAGTAACAATAATAACAAAAAATAATGATATTAATAATCATAATGAAATCAACAATAATAATAATGCTAATGATACCTACAACAATAACAAAAACAAAACAATAATAATACTAACTACAGCAACTACAATAACAACAACAACAATAAAACAATAAAGATAACAAGAGCAACTGCAACAACAATAATAATACCAAAACATTTCGGGATTTGCACCTGCAGAATGCCAAGCGGAAGCCACAAATCAGTCTCAGGACACATATAAATGACAGGAGAGACAAAGAGTGAGATAGAGAAAGAATGAAAGAGAAACCATAAAAAGAAGAAAAAAACAATAACAGCAATAACGATGATGATGATGATAATGTTTGAAGATGAAAATGAATATGATGATGACTGATGATGATTAATGATGATGATAATGATACTGATGGCAGAAGAACCCACAATGCACAAACTATATTTATAGAAAATGAGGCAACAGTTTCGAAATCCTCCTAAATTCTTTCTTCAGACCCGAAGATGAACTATTTCTCCTTCGATAACAAAACCGACAAAAAACACCCACAGCGATAACAAGGACACCCGCAAATACCCCCCCCCCCCCCCCGCCGCAGTCCACTTGCGAGCCAACCAGGAAGCGCGATCTCCGATTAACAAGAACGGCACAGGTCGCGTGACGTCATCGCCGATCGCATCTAAGCAAACAAGCAATCGAGCGCACGCGGAAATGGGCATCGCCGCCTGTCGCCACCGATGGGGCAACGGGGGACACGGGAGGCCTCGGCGACGCGGGGGTGGCTTTTTCATCACTGCTGCTGCTGCTTCTAATTCTGCTGCCTCTACTCCTAATACTATTTCTGTTATTACTGCTATTACTGCTATTGCTGCTGCTGCTGCTGCTGCTGGTACTACTACTACTACTACTACTACTACTACTACTACTACTACTACTACTGCCGCTGCTGCTGCTGCTGCTGCTGCTGCTGCTGCTGCTGCTGCTGCTGCTGCTGCTACTACTATTACTACTACTACTACTACTACTACTACTACTACTACTACTACTACTACTACTACTACTACTACTACTACTACTACTGCCGCTGCTGCTGCTGCTGCTGCTGCTGCTGCTGCTGCTGCTACTACTATTACTACTACTACTACTACTACTACTACTACTACTACTACTAATAATAATACTAATACTAATACTATTACTGCCGCTGCTGCTGCTGCTGCTGCTGCTACTACTATTACTACTACTACTACTACTACTACTACTACTGCTACTACTGCCGCTGCTGCTGCTGCTGCTGCTGCTGCTACTACTATTACTACTACTACTACTACTACTACTACTGCCGCTGCTGCTGCTGCTGCTGCTGCTACTACTATTACTACTACTACTACTACTACTACTACTGCTACTGCTGCTGCTGCTGCTACTACTACTACTACTACTACTACTACTACTACTGCTGCTGCTACTATTACTACTACTACTACTACTGCTGCTGCTACTATTACTACTACTACTACTGATGCTGCTGCTACTATTACTACTACTACTACTGATGCTGCTACTATTACTGCTGTTGTTCGTATTATAATTTTTGAGAACAGCACAGTAGTTGTAAATACGACAGTGACGAGGACACCTTTTTAGTTATACTAACAAGGCGTCTTATATCCATCAATACTGGCAATAAGACAATAAAACCAACGTATAAATAAACACGATTTTTAGGCAACTATTCGTTCCGGCAAATTCGGTTTCTCGATTTTCATCCGATTTCAATATCCTAATGATCATCTTCCGTGTAGCAACACGAGGGCCGAATCCTGACATTTTTGGTCGATGGGATTACTGGAATTCGTAAACTTGAAAAGGGAAAAGATTCAGGAGGCGAAA
>NC_091565.1:31536036-31541036 GCF_042767895.1 Penaeus vannamei
TGTATGTATAAATAAATATGTGTGAACATATACATAATATATATACATATAAAGCTATATGTATTTATCTATCTATCTATCTCTATATATATATATATATATATATATATATATATATATATATATATATATATATATATATGTGTGTGTGTGTGTGTGTGTGTGTGTGTGTGTGTGTGTGTGTGTGTGTGTGTGTGTGTGTGTGTGAGTGAGTGAGTGAGTGAGTGAGTGAGTGAGTGAGTGAGTGAGTGAGTGAGTGTGTGTGTGTGTGTGTGTGTGTGTGTGTAAGTGTACAAGTGTGCAAGTGTGTGTGTGTGTGTGAGTGTGTGTGTGTGTGTGTGTGTGTGTGTGTGTGAGTGAGTGAGTGAGTGTGTGTGTGTGTGTGTGTGTGTGTGTGTGTGTGTGTGTGTGTGTGTGTGTGTGTGTATGTGTGTGTATGCGTGTGTATGCGTGTGTGTGTGCGTGTGTGTCCGCGTGCGTGTATGTATGTATGTATGTATGTATGTATGTATGTATGTATGTATGTATGTATGTATGTATGTATGTATGTATGCATGCGTGTAAGTCATTATAGTCAATAACATTTGAATAATAATCAGCCACTTACCACGATACAATTCATATAATTGTAATGATCGTCGTCATTATCATTATCATTTCTCATTAATATAATTATCGTCGAGATTCATTCTATGTCTCTCTATATTTCCCTATGCCTCCCTCTCTCCCTCTCCTTCTCCCTCTTTCTCTTCTTCTCCCTCTTCCTCTCTTATTCGTTCTCCCTCTTGCTCTTCTTCTCCCTCTCCCTCTCCCTCCCTCTCTCTCTACCTATCCCTCTCCCCTCCTTCTCCCTCTTCCTCTCTTGTTCCCTCTCCCTCTCACTCTCCTTCTCCCCTTCCTTCTCTCTCTACATAACCCTCTCCCCCTCCTTCTCCCTCTCTTATTACCTCTCCCTCTCACTCTACCTATCCCTCTCCCTATCCCTCTTCTTCTCCTCTCCCTCTTCCTCTCTTATTCCCTCTCCCTCTCCCCTTCCTTCTCTCTCTCCCTCTCCCTCTTTTTACGCTTTAGGATCGACTTACGATTACCCAGCATTAAAAGGAAATCTCCTCTCCTTCTTCTTCTTCTTTTTAAGTTATATGAATAATCATAATAGACTCGAACCGTAAAGATAAGTGGATATGCATGTTTCTTTCCTCCTTTATCCACCCCCTTTCCCCTTCCCCCTCGCCCTTCTCCTCCTTCTCTTCATCTCTTTTAACCTCTTCTTCTTCTTCCTTCTACTTCTTTTTTTTCTCCCCTTTTTTCTTTTTTTTCTCCGCTTCCTTCTTCAGTATCATCTTTTCCTTCTCCTCCTCCTTCTTTTTCTCCTCTTCCTTTTCGTTTTCCTCTCCCTTTTCCTTCTCCTTCTCCTTTCCATTCCCATTCCTCCCGAATTGCTTTCCTCTTCCTCGTCTTCCCCGTTTCTATCATTACCTTCTTCTCTTCGTCTTTTCCTCCTCCTCTCACTTTCTCCAACCCTTTTTCACCCTCTTATTATCCCCCATTTCTCCTCTTCTCTCTTTCTCTTCCTCCCCACCCCCCTTTTCCCCTCCTCCTTCTCTTTCTACCCTTTTCCTCTTCCCCGTTTTTTCCAATCTCGTCTCCATCCTCTCTCTTTACTTCTTCCCTCCTTCTCGTTTCTCTCTCTTCTCAGTCCATTGTTGAGAGAGTGAGGTTTCTGGGTTTTCTTCCCTTTTAAAGATGGCAAGCGCGAATCTCCGTAATTCTTTATTTCTTAAGAATTAGAATGAGAAAGCGAATGGACGGAAGAGGAAAATGGAGGTGGAGGCTGGAGAAGATAAATAAAAGGAATTCAAGGAAAAGGAGGCTGAAGCATAGGAATAGGAAAGACAGAAACACGGAAGGAATCTCCGTCCCTACCTCCTTCACTCTTTCCCTCTTCCCCTCCTTCCCTCCCTCTTTCCTCTCTCTCTCTATCCCCTTCTTCTCTCCTTCCCTCCCTCTCCCTTTCTATCCTTCCCTCCCTCTCCCTTTCTCTCCTTCCCTCCGCCTCCCTCTCCCTCCTTCCCTCCTTCCCTCTCTCCCTCTCCCTCCTTCCCTCTCTCCCTCTCCCTCTTCTTACACACATACACAGTGACACAGAAAGACTTATAAACAGTGACTCATAAGAATGACTTACAGTGGCTGCTTCCCTGGTCACTCTCGCTGCCACCCTCGTACTCACCTGCGTGGAAAGAAGAAAGCGTGAGTAAATACAGTTAATAAATGTGTCTTGTCTTGGTCTCATACACGTGGGGCAGTTGTGGCACTGAGAGCAAACGAAAGCGTCATAGTCACAATCATGTTGTAAGTAATGACGACAAACAATGATTAATGATGAAGATGGCAATAACAACAATGCCTGTAAATTGTACAGCGGAATCGTTAATCATATTGATATCAAATGTATAATCATTATAAAATAACAATGCCTAAAAAGGACATAAACAACCAAACAGAGATCATCTTTATCATGATAACACCCAAAAGAGAGAACACGGGAGAGAAGATTCCTCACACGGGAACCAAAGCAACCAAACCAAGCGATGCGTTTTCTCTCTCTCTCTCTCTCTCTCTCTCTCTCTCTCTCTCTCTCTCTCTCTCTCTCTCTCTCTCTCTCTCTCTCTCTCTCTCTCTCTCTCTCTCTCTCTCTCTCTCTCTCTCTCTCTCTCTCTCTCTCTCTCTCTCTCTCTCTCTCTCTCTCTCTCATAGGACGAATGCACCAACGTGCAAAGAAATTATCTGTAAATAAGTATTCGCACCCTTTTAGAGAACAAGAACACGGACAATAATTACAACAGCAAAAGTAATAAATAGTAATAAATTCAGAAGTAATATAAAATACATAATGCCCTCAATGTAGAGACAAATGTAAGGTAAAGAGAAGAGAAAAAAATAAAAACGGGTGTAAACTAAACAAAAGCATAAAAGACAAGCGATGTTCAAGTCCACCGCCCTTCCCCCGTCCCCCTTACCCTCTTCCCCTCCTCCCTTCCCCCCCAAACCCCCCTTCGCCTCCTCCAACCCTCCCTTCCTCCCCAAACCTCCCTTCGCCTCCTCCATCCCTCCCTTCCTCCTGCAATCCCCCTTCGCCTCCTCCCCTCTCCTTACCAATCAACACTTTCCCACGACGAAGTAATCAGCAGACAAAAAGGTAAACAAAACCCGCTACATTGAACCTCCGCGGATGTTGCTCTCACCTGCTAAGAGCTCAGTGAGTGGAGTAGGAGAAGAAAGAGAAAGAGGAAAAGAAGGCCGAGGAGGAGGAAGGAGAGGAAGAGGAGGAGGAGGAAGAGGAGGAGAAGGAGTGGAAGTAGTGGGGAGAGGAGGGGAGGAGGAAGACGAAGAGGAAGAGGAAAAGGAGGATGTGAGGAGATGAGAGAAGGATGAGAAAGAAAAGAGCGATAAAGTGGGGAGGAGGAGAAGGAGAAGGAGGGTGGAGGGGAAGGAAGGGAAGGGGGGGAGAAGAGGATGAGGATGGGAGGAGGAGGAAGAGGAGGAGGATGACGACGACGACGAAAGACAAAATGGAAGAACAAGAACAAGAATAGGTACGAAAAAGAAAGAGCAAAATTAAAGAGAGAAAACAAAAGAAAATACGCAAAATAAAATACAAACAAAACCGAATACAACAAAAATCTCTTCGCTCTCCTTCCATCATTTTCGATAACATACCAACAACAACCGCAACAGCGAAAAAAAAGCTCTTACGTCGAATACAAAGTAAGAGAGAAGATGGAGACGACGATGACGATAAAGAAGCGGAGGAGGAAGAAGAAAAAATCGCATCAGACAATAGTCGATAACATCCATCGTAAACCGGCGCAGAATTCCCAGGCAACAGATGGCGCTGAGAGAGAGAGAGAGAGAGAGAGAGAGAGAGAGAGAGAGAGAGAGAGAGAGAGAGAGAGAGAGAGAGAGAGAGAGAGAGAGAGAGAGAGAGAGAGAGAGAGAGAGAGAGAGGGAGAGAGAGAGAGAGAGAGAGAGAGAGAGAGAGAGAGAGAGAGAGAGAGAGAGAGAGAGAGAGAGAGAGAGAGAGAGAGAGAGAGAGAGAGAGAGAGAGAGAGAGAGAGAGAGAGAGAGAGAGAGAGAGAGAAAGAGAGAGAGAGAGAGAGAGAGAGAGAGAAAGAGAGAGACAGAGAGAGAGAGAGAGAGAGAGAGAGAGAGAGAGAGAGAGAGAGAGAGAGAGAGAGAGAGAGAGAGAGAGAGAGAGAGAGAGAGAGAGAGAGAGAGAGAGAGAGAGAGAGAGAGAGAGAGAGAGAGAGAGAGAGAGAGAGAGAGAGAGAGAGAGAGAGAGAGAGAGAGAGAGAGAGAGAGAGAGAGAGAGAGAGAGAGAGAGAGAGAGAGAAAGAGAGAGAGAGAGAGAGAGAGAGAGAGAGAGAGAGAGAGAGAGAGAGAGAGAGAGAGAGAGAGAGAGAGAGAGAGAGAGAGAGAGAGCGAGAGAGCGAGAGAGCGAGAGAGCGAGAGAGCGAGAAAGCGAGAGAGCGAGAAAGAGACAAAAGAGAGAAAGAGACAAAGAAGACAGTCAAGAGACAGAGACACACAGAACAACGCGTTCTTTTCACAAATACTATAACATCGAGGATACGCATATACATTTGGAACTTGTCTGAAAACGGAGATAAGTTTCCGCCACCTTCTTAATCAGCGACCGAAGACCTTACACCGACTTGCTGCTCGCCCCTTCATGGCTCGAGACACGCTCCCCGACGCGACATGACGACCAGCGCCGATATCCCTTCGGTGCCCCGGTTCTTCAATGCGTTTCACAAAACACGGAGAAAGCGTCCAGCGTCATAACACGACTGAACCCTAAAAACAACAATAACATCCACAACAACAACATCGACAACAACATCGACAACAACATCGACAAGAAGAACAACAACAACATCGACAACAACATCAACAACAACAACAACATCGACAACAACAACAACAACATCGACAACAACAAC
>NC_091565.1:31567192-31569692 GCF_042767895.1 Penaeus vannamei
GAGGGAGAGAGAGAGAGAGGAGAAGAGAGGTAGAGGACAGAGAGAGAGAGAGAGAGAAGGAGAGAGAGAGAGGGACGAGAGAGAGAGAGAGAGAGAGAGAGAGAGAGAGAGACGGACAGAGGGAAGGAGAGAGAGAGGACGGACAGAGGGAAGGAGAGAGAGAGGGACGGACAGAGAGAGAGAGAGAAGGAGAGAGAGAGAGAGAGAGAGAGAGAGAGAGAGAGAGAGAGAGAGAGAGAGAGAGAGAGAAGAGAGAGAGAAAGAGAGAGAGAGAGAGAGAGTGAGAGAGAAGGGAAAGGAAGAATGGGAAGTTTTACACACTCACCAAAAAAAAAGGAAAAAGAAAGAAAGAAAGAAAGAAATAAACTCCTGTTGCTGAGCAAAATTCCCAGCTCCATCCACAACTCCCCGGTTACGCCATCCACCCAAAACCTCACACCCTCAACTACCTAAACTCGCCCCCATACGGCTCGTGACAACCCCCCCCCCCCCCGTAAAAGTCATCTCTTTGTTGACAAGTAACCTACGCTAACTCACCTTCTCTCCCTTCTTCTCATTCCTCCATTTACTCATTTTCTTTCTCATTCATTCTTTCTTGCATCCTTACTGTCTTGGTTCATATTTTTTTTTTATCTTTCACACGTACTCTTTACTGCAAAATCATCGTCCTCTTGCCTATTCTCACGTCTTCTCTCTATGTTCCTCTGTTTCTTATTTACCTTTAGAGGTTTCTCTCTTCCTTTTTCATCCTCCCTTTGTTCTCTCTCTTTCCTTTCCCCTCATTTTCTCTCGCCTTGCCTCCTTCCGTCCCTCATCATCACCTCCCGAAATCCTTCCCTCCCTAACCCCCTCCCTTCCCAATAACCCATCCCTCTCATCCTCTCCCCTCCCCCCCCTACCCGAAAACCCTCCCTCTCCCCTCTCCCCTCCTCTCTCATCCTCTCCCCTATCCTCTCCCCCTATCCCCTCCCAATAACCCATTCCTCGCCTGTCCTGCCCTCCCTCCCCCTACCCCCCTCCCCTCGCCACCCACTCATCTCCCGCTAATCTCGCTGGGTACCTGATACTCTCTTTTATATCAGGAAGGTGGATCATCTTCTTGTTTATAATAACCCCCCCTCATCGTTTGCTCTCCCAATCCTTCCAATCTCTCTCCTTGCCTCTCTCTCCCTCCTCCTCCTCCTCCTCCTCCTTTCCAAGTCCTCCTCCTCCTCCTCCTTCCCCAGTCCTCCTTCTTCTCCTTCCCCAGTCCTCCTCCTCCTCTTTCCCTAATCCTCCTCCTCCTCCTCCCCCAAGTCCTCTTCCTCCTCCTCCTCCTCCTCCTCCCCAGTCCTTCTTCTTCTTCTTCTTTTCTTCTTCTTCCTCCTCTTTCTTCTATTCCCTCTACCGAGCTCATTTCGTGTTTTTTTCTCTTGACTTCCGTTTAACATGTTTATTTTAACTTGAGTATATGGATTCATTTTTCTCTTCTACACTTCTTTGTTTGTTTTAGCAGCCTCTTTCTTTTTCCTTTTGTCTGTCAGTCTGTCTATCTCTCGCTCTACTTCCTTTCCGCAGTTATTCATCTTTAATCTCTTATAAATAATCACATTTTCTTCCGCAATCTGCTATCTTTTCCTTCTTTTTGTGCAATTCCCACAGTAATCAGTCACGTCTGATATACGATCGTTATTTCTCTCCCCTGACCTCCCCTCCCCCCTTACATATCTATCTCGACAATCCGAAAGTCATTAATTCAACACCTACTTCCCCCCTCTCCCACTCCCTCTTTCCTTACCCCCACCCCCTCCTCCCCTTAAAAAAAATCCCTGAAAAAAAAAAAAAAAAAAAAAAAAATCTGGCCCCTTGCCAAGCCTCCCGTAATAAATGGCGCTCGCTAATAACATCTCATTATACACGTTCTCCTCGTTTTCCTTCGTCAATGGTTGTCGATATTATGTAATTCTCGTTTATTGCCGTTTATTTATGCCTCGTCCACCTCTACCCTCCCCCTCCCTCCACCTGGTTCTCCGTCTCGCGGAATTAGCCTTCTCGTTCCTCACTTTCTCACCCTTCGCCCCTCTTCCATCCTTCCACCTCCCCACCCTTTATCCCTTTTCCTCTCTTCCACCTCCTCTTAGCGCCTTTCCACCCTCTTCCTTACACCTTCCCATCCTTCATCTCATCTTCCGTTCATCTACCCCCTTTTCCACCCTTAAATCCTCTCCCTTCCACTTCCCATCCTTTCACCCTTCCATCCTCTCCCTTCCACCTACCCACCTTTCCTAACATCCTCTCCCTCCCTTCCAACCTTCCATCCTCTCCCTTCCACCTCCCCATTCTTTATCCCCTTCCCACCCTTCCACTCTTGCATCCTCTCCCTTCCACCTCCCCATTCTTTATCCCCTTCCCTCCCTTCCACTCTTCCATCCTCTCCCTTCCACCTTACGACCCTTTATCCCCTTTCCACCCTTCAATCCTCTTCTTTCCACGTCCCTCTCCTTTAACCCCTTCTCAATTC
>NC_091565.1:31577192-31579692 GCF_042767895.1 Penaeus vannamei
TACCGCTATTCTCTCCCCCTCTAACCTCACCCCTTCCTTCTCCCCTTCTTCTACCGCTATTCTCTCCCCCTCTCACCCCCTTCATTCTCCCCTTTTTCTACCCCTATCCTCTCCGCCTCCAACCCCACCCCTTCCTTCTCAACTTTTTCTACCCTTATTCTCTCCCTCTCACCCCCTTCCCTTTCCTTCTTCTACCCCTATCATCTCCCCCTCCAACCCCACCCCTTCCTTCTCTCCTTCTTCTACCCCTATCCTCTCCCCTCCAACCCCACCCCTTCCTTCTACTCCTACTCCTATTCTCTCACCCCCTTCCTTCTCCCCTTCTTTTACCGCTATTCTCTCCCCCTCTCACCCCACCCCTTCCTTCATCCCCTCTCACCCCCCCATTCCTTCTACACCTTTTCTACCCCTACTCTCTCCCCCTCTCTTCTCCCCTCCTTCCATCCCCCTCCCCCTCCTTCCCCCAAAGTCTCGTTTGTTGATTTTCCAACAGCGCTAATAGGCTGTTTTACGACGTGGCGACGCTACTTAAGCAATTTGGGGGAGTCGCGGGCGATAAAACAAAAAGGGAGGGAGACGGGAAGTGGGAGAGAGGGAGAGGGAGAGGGAGACTGGAAGTGGGAGAGAGGGAGAGGGAGACTGGAAGTGGGAGAGAGGGAGAGGGAGAGGGAGACTGGAAGTGGGAGAGAGGGAGAGGGAGAGGGAGACGGGAAGTGGGAGAGAGAGAGAGGGAGACTAGAAGTGGGAGAGAGGGAGAGGGAGACTGGAAGCGGGAGAGAAGGTGAGGGAGAGGGAGACGGGAAGTGGGAGAGAGGGAGAGGGAGACTGGAAGTGAGAGAGAGGGAGAGGGAGACTGGAAGTGGGAGGGAGGAGAGAAATGGGGGTGAGGAGAGAGTAGGTGTGGGAGATGGAATGGGAGAAGAGGGAAGATGGAGAGAGAAAGAGAGGGAGAGGGAATTATCGAATGTTAGTAGGAGAGGGGGAGAGGGAGACGGAAGTGGGAGTGGGAGAGAGGGAGAGGGAGGAGATAAATGGGGTTGAAGAGAGAGTAAGGTGTGGGAGATGGAATGGGGGGAAAGAGGGAAGATGGAGAGAGAAAGAGAGGGAGAGGGAAGCATCGAATTAAAAGGGGAAGTAGGAGAGGAAGGAGAAGAAAGGAGGAGAGGCGAAAGACAAAGAGCCCTACCACTGAACATCCAGAAGCTACATCCCCACTAAAGCCAACCCCATCCCCGAGTCACTCCACTTTCCCTCCCTCCTCCACCCTACCCCTCCACCTCCCTACCCTACCCTTCTCCCCTCCTACACCCTACCCCTCCACCTCCCTACCCTACCTCTCCTTCCTCCTTTAACCCTTTCTCCCCTTCCACCCGTCACCCCTTCCCATCTTCTCTTCCCCTCCACCTCCTTGACCCCAACCCCCCACTATCTCCCTCCCCCCAACCCCCACCCTCCCAGCAGCCACCCCGTAGGTAGGTTTTAAAGCCCCGGCTGTAAAATATTGCTTTATTACCAGGTAGCACAAGTGTTCGTCTCTATCTCTCTCGGACAACCATTAAGAGCTTATATCGCCTTATGATCTTCCGAATTAGGAAACGGTGTCAGCGGAGGACACCCTTCCCCCTCCCCTCCCATCTCCTCTCCCCCAATCCCCCTCCCCCTCACACACCTTAATACCACTTTCTTCATCTCTCCCCCCTCCACCCCCCCCACCGGCTCTCCACCCTCTGTGTTCGCCTCCACCAACACTCATCTAAGAACCTTAGTTCCCCCTCCCCTTCCTTGTTTATTCTACCCCCTCCTCCCCCTCCCCCCATCTAACCTCTCCCTTCCTCTCACCGATCAAACCCCTTTCTTATCCTTCAACATCTTCCCCCTTCCTTTCCCCCCAACATCTTTCCCTCTCCCTCTCTGAACATCCCTTCCTTCCTCTTTCTCCCCCTCCTTCTCCCTCTACTAACATCCTACGCTCCTTTTACCCGCTCCCCCAACAAACCCTTTTCTCTCCCTCCCCAAACAACCCTTCGCCTCTTTCTCCCCCTCCTTCTCCCTTAACTAATATCCTGAGCTCCCTCTAACCCTACCCCTCTCTCCCCCAACAACCCCTCTCTCTCCCTCCCTAAACACTCCCTTCCTCCCTCCTTCTCCCTCTACTAACATCCTACGCTCCCCCTCACACCTCTCCCCCAACACCCCCTCTCCCTCCCCAACCACCCCTTCCTCCCTCCTCCTCCCTCTACTAACATCCTACGCTCCCGCCTCACACCTCTCTCCCCCAACACCCCCTCTCCCTCCCCACCCACCCCTTCCTCCCTCCTCCTCCCTCTACTAACATCCTACGCTCCCCCTCTCCCCCAAAACTCCCTCCCCAACCACCCCTTCCTCCCTCCTTCTCCCTCTACTAACATCCTACGCTCCCCCTCTTCCCCCTCTTCCCCCTCTCCCCCCCCACCTCCCCCAACACCAACACTCGCCCCGCCGCGAATAAATGAATCCAATC
>NC_091565.1:31587192-31592192 GCF_042767895.1 Penaeus vannamei
TCTCCTCTATCACCACCACCACCACCACCTCCACCACCTCCTCCTTCTTCTTCTCTTCTCCTCCTCCTCCTTTCCCTCTACCCCTCCTCTCCCTCTACCCTCCCCCCTTCCTTCCCGTCCTCCATCTTCCTCCTCCTCTTCCATCAAATCTCGCCCTCTCTCCATCATCATCATCCTCGCTAACCATCCTTCAGCTTTCCTTCTCTCCATCCTTTTTCATCCACCTTCACCTTTCCTCCTAATCTCGTTCGTACCCTTCCTTCTCCCTCTCCTTTCCTCTCTTCCATCACCCCTAACTTCAGTCCCCCCCCCCCCCCATCATTTCTTTCGAAATCAGCTTTCAGTATTTGCTAGAAAATACAATTTCAATTTTTATGATAACGAAAAATAAGTAAAATGGACTAAAAACTATGGGACGTGATCACAGTGAGAAGCATATAGGCATACAATCATGCAAGTGAAACTATATACACAAATCAACAAATAAACAAACAAAAAAACAAATAATATTTCCTTCTCTTTCTGCCTGTCTGTCTTTCCTCGGCCCCCTCCCCCTCCCCCTCTCTCTCTCTCTCTCTCTCTCTCTCTCTCTCTGTCTCTCTCTCTCTCTCTCTCTCTCTCTCTCTCTCTCTCTCTCTCTCTCTCTCTCTCTCTCTCTCTCTCTCTCCCTCCCTCTCCCTCTCCCTCTCCCTCCCTCTCCCTCTCCCTCTCCCTCTCCCTCTCCTCTCCCTCTCCCTCTCCCTCTCCTCTCCCTCTCCCCTCTCCCTCTCTCCCTCCTTCCTTCCCTCACCCCCTCCTTCCCTCTCCCCCTCCTTCCTTCCCTCTCCCCCTCCTTCCTTCCCTCCCCCCCTCCTTCCCTCCCCCCCTTCTTCCTTCCCTCTCCCCCTCCTTCCTTCCCTCCCCCCCCCCTTCCCTCTCCCCCCCCTTCCTTCCCTCTCCCCCTCCTTCCTTCCCTATCCCCTTCCTTCTTTCCTTCTCCCCTCCTTCCCTCCCCCCCTTCTTCCTTCCCTCTCCCCCTCCTTCCTTCCCTCTCCCCCTCCCTTCCTCCCCCTCCCCCTCCTTCCTTCCCTCCCTCCCTCTCTCCCATCCTCCCTCCCTCTCTCCCATCCTCCCTCCCTCTCTCCCATCCTCCCTCCCTCTCTCCCATCCTCCCTCCCTCTCTCTCTCTCTCTCTCTCCCTCCCTTTCTCTCTCTTTCTTTCTCTCCCTCCTCCCTCCCTCCTCCCTCCCTCCTCCCTCCCTCCCTCCCTCCCTCCCTCCCTCCTCCCCTCCCTCCCTCCCTCCTCCCTCCCTCCTCCCCTCTCCCCCTCCCCTCCTCTCCTCCCTCCTCCATCCTCCTCCTTCCCTCCCTCCTTCCTTCCCTCCCTCCCTCCCTCTCTCTCTCCCCCTCTCTCCCTCCCTCTCATGGATGGGATGTAACACTCGCCCGGTATTTGGACAGCGAGCGGCAACGGACCGGCAGGTATCTATAGCGATAACGGAAGAATCATCGTCGACATTCCGTTGCACGTAACACAAGTACATAAAATAAACAACAACGGGAGAGATTAAATAATAATAATAATAATAATAATAATAATAATAATAATAATAATATTAATAATAATAGCAATAATAATAATAATAATAATAATAATAATAATAGCAATAATAATAATAATAATAATAATAATAATAATAATAATATAAATAATACTAATAATAATAATAATAATAATAACAACAACATCAATACTACTACTAATAATAATAATGATAACCCCACAGATCATTTATTTGTTAATGGTTGAGGTGAAAATCTTTCGGCTGTCATATATTTCAGCTACATAGTGTTGCACATCTCTCTACTTACTCTAGATAATGCCCCAAGCATAAATTAGAAGCAGACGGATGAACTACAAATGCCCAACACATCAATGCCTTACTTTTGCGCAATCCAATAGTGCCAATTGGTAATATATTCACTTGGGCTTTATGTTTCTCTCTGATAGTAAAGGAAGACCAATCTCCTTCACGCCTACTATCATATTCTGAAACCTACCTGTAAAACCTCTAAAAAAATAAAATAAAATAAATAAATAAATAAAAATCAGTCAAGAAAATCGCTCCGACGGTTGTTGTTTTTTCTAAAATTCGTTAGCTTTCCTTTTCGACATTTTTCCTGCTTAGAATTCAGACATCGCCAGCGGACTATCCTCTGCTCTCCTTTTTTTCTTTTTCTTTCCTCCTTTCTGAACGCGACGTAAACCAGGACAATGAAAACAACTCTGCTTCGCCCTGAGCCCGTTTTCTTTGCCGAGCCTTCGAGGGGTGACATGCGCGTTTTTCAGTCACATCCTGTTCATCTGTCAAAAAGTTACATCCTATAATCTGTAAACATCAGTAAATTTTAGTACGAGAAAGCAACAATAAAATAGAAAATTGAAATACAAAAAATGGAAAGAAAACTATCGGTGAGAGAGAGAGAGAGAGAGAGAGAGAGAGAGAGAGAGAGAGAGAGAGAGAGAGAGAGAGAGAGAGAGAGAGAGAGAGAGAGAGAGAAAGAGAGAGAAGAGAGAGAAAGAAAGAAAGAAAGAAGAGAGAGAGAGAGAGAGAGAGAGAGAGAGAGAGAGAGAGAGAGAGAGAGAGAGAGAGAGAGAGAGAGAGAGAGAGAGAGAGAGAGAGAGAGAGAGAGAGAGAGAGAGAGAGAGAGAGAGAGAGAGAGAGAGAGAGAGAGAGAGAGAGAGAGAGAGAGAGAGCGAGAGAGAGAGAGAGAGAGAGAGAGAGAGAGAGAGAGAGCATTTGAGGTATGTAGAGCGCGTTTCGAGGGAGGAAGGGAAGAGGGAAAGGAGAAAGAAGAATGGGAGGGAAGGGGAGGGGATGGGAGAGGCAGAGACAGGAAAGAAGGATGGAAGGAAAGACGGATGAGGGCAAGGAGAAATGGAGCAGAGAGATGAGGGAGGGAGGGAGGAGAGAAAATGAGAGCGGAGGAGTGCGACGCGGACGGAAGGAGGGGGAATAAGAAGGAAAAAAGGATGAAGAAAGAATGCAAAAGAGCATAGGAAACAAACGAGGAAAAGGTGTAAAAGAAGATAAAGGCGGCAGAGGAAAACATAAACAGCCTCAGCAACGAAGGGAATGAGTATGGAAAGAGAGAGAGGAAAATAAACGTGAAGGGAAGTGAGGAGGAGGAGGAGGAGAAGGAGAAAGGAGGAGGAGGAGGAAGAGGAGGAGGAGGAGGAGGAGGAGGAGGAGGAAGGAGGAGGAGGAGGAGGAGGAGGAGGAGGAGGAGGAGGAGGAGGAGGAGGAGGAAGCAGGAAGGAGGAGAGGAGGAGGGAAGGAGGAGGAAGCAGGAAGAGGAGGAGGAGGAGAAGGAGGAGGAAGCAGGAAGAGGAGGAGGAGGAGGAGAAGGAGGAGGAAGCAGGAAGAGGAGGAGGAGGAGGGCGTTAGGCTTTTGGCGGGTCCGGGCGTCGCAACACTGGGTCTCCTCGCCCAATCGACCTCATCGACGTGTGATGGCGGAGAAACTCGACCTGTAGCCAACCTGGACGACGGAGCATCAAGACTTTGAATAATATGATCGGAAAAAACCAGGGAAGAAAAAAAAGGAGCAAAAATTTCTGGTCGTAACTCCCGAGTCGGAAAACAAAAGCGAAGCGCATAAAGATGGCGGCGCGGTGATAGCAGATGTCCACAATGGCCACCGATAACGCCTGAATTTACTATTCTTTGATGCATTTGATATCGTCAATGTCCGGGAGAGACCGCGCCGACCCCGCTGTTGATAGGGGCAGGGGGGGAGGGAGGGAGGGAATGGCGGGAAAGGAGGGAGGAGTTGTCTTTCTCGTTCTCTGTTTGTCTGTCTGTCTTTTCTCTCTCTCCCTCTCTCTCTCTCTCTCTCTCTCTCTCTCTCTCTCTCTCTCTCTCTCTCTCTCTCTCTCTCTCTCTCTCTCTCTCTCTCTCTCTCTCTCCCTCTCTCCCTCTCCTCTCTCTCTCTCTCTCTCTCTTTCTCTCTCTCTCTCTCTCTCTTCCCGTCTCCCTTTCCATCTCCCTCTCCCTCTCTCTGCCTTTCCATCTCCCTCTCCCTCTCTCTGCCTTTCCATCTCCCTCTCCCCTCTCTCTGCCTTTCCATCTCCCTCTCCCTCTCTCTGCCTTTCCATCTCCCTCTCCCTCTCTCTGCCTTTCCATCTCCCTCTCCCTCTCTCTGCTTTTCCATCTCCCTCTCCCTCTCTCTGCCTTTCCATCTCCCTCTCCACCTCCCTCCCTCCCTCCCTCCCTCCCTCCCTCCCTCCCTCCCTCCCTCCCTCCCTCCCTCCCTCCCTCCTTCCCTCCCTCTCTCCCTCCCTCCCTCCCTCTCTCCCTCCCTCTCTCCCTCACAATAACGCATCGCAATGTGCATCTCCTGCTTTCACTCCTTCACCTGTCATCATAATATCTCCGGGAAGGTCAATAACACCCACACTCCTCCCGGCCTGGAGGAAATACCTGCATAGGAGGAGGAGGAAGAGGAAGAGAAAGAGAAAGAGGAGGAGAAGAAAAAAGAAAAAAGAAGAAGAAGAAGGTGGAGGAAGAGGAGCAGGAGGAGGAGGGAGAGGAAAAAGAGGAGGAGGAAGAGAAGGACGATAATGACGAGAAAGAAGAAAGGGAAGCCGAGGAGGAGAGGAGGTCGACGGCGACGACGCCGAAGAGGAAAAGGACTATAACAATGAGAAAGAGGAATGGGAAGGGGAGAAAGAGGAAGAGGAGCAGGTGGAAGAGGTGAAGGAGGGAGAGAAAAAGGAGGAAGAAGAGGAGGAGGAGGAAGAGAAGGAGGAGGCGGAGAAGGAGGAGGTTAGGGTGGAAGAAAAAGACGAGTGCGACAACAAGAAAATAGAGGACGCAGAGGAAGAGGAGAAGTAGGAGTAGGCAGTCGATGATGAACAAAAAATAAATAAATAATACAAAATACCAAGAAAAACATCAATAAAGCACAAAATCAGAAGGAACAGCAATAATTCCTCATCAAAAGAAAAAAAAAAAAAC
>NC_091565.1:31599692-31607192 GCF_042767895.1 Penaeus vannamei
GTGAGTGAATGAGTAAGTAAGTGAGTGAGTAAGTAAGTGAGTGAATGAGTAAGTGAGTGAGTGGATGAGTAAGTAAGTGAGCGAGTGAGTGAGTAAGTAAGTGAGTGAGTGAATGAGTAAGTGAGTGAGTGAATGAGTAAGTAAGTGAGTGAGTGAATGAATATGTAAGTGAGTGAGTAAGTAAGTGACTGACTGAGTAAAGGAATGAGTGAGTGCGTGCGCGTGCGTGTGTTACAGCTTATATGTCACTGTCACTTTTATTATGTATGTCTGCATATGAGAAAGTGATAGCTGAAGAGATAAACACTAAAAGAAAGAACAAAATATGAGACACAGAATAAAAATAACAAAACGTACACGAAGAATAAATAAGTAGATAAAACATAAAACTCAAGAAACAAACATTGGAGTCGCCATTTCTCTCTCTCTCTCTCTCTCTCTCTCTCTCTCTCTCTCTCTCTCTCTCTCTCTCTCTCTCTCTCTCTCTCTCTCTCTCTCTCTCTCTCTCTCTCTCTCTCTAACCTCCACTCCTTTTCATTTCCTTTCGTTTGCCTATCCCTCCTCCTCCATCACCCCCCCCTTCTACCTCCTCTTAACTTATAATACGAGTTAATACAAAGATGAATGATGATGCATGACCCTCCCCCCCTCCTCCCCCTTCCACTTATAACTATTCTTTCAGTTTCCTTTCCCTCCCTTCTCTCTCTTTCTCCCCCCCTTTCTCCCCTTCCGCCCCATCTCATTCCTCTTCCCTCTCCCTTCCCTTCAATCCCCCAACCTTCTCTCCTTTCTCCTTCCCTCCTTTCCACTTCCTTCCACTCAACTCAGTTCCAGCTCCCTTTCTTTCCGCTCCCTTAGTTCCTCTCTCTCTTCCCTCTCCCCTCCTTTCTTTTATCTTCCTTTGCTCTACCCTCCTTTCCTTTCCCTTCACTCCCACTCCTTTCCTTTTTTCCCATTCCTTCTCCCCTCCTATCCCTTCTCTCCCTTCGCTCTCCCCTTCCATCCCTTCTCTTTCTTCCCTCTCCCCTTTCCTTTCCCTTCCTTCGCTCTCTTTCTTTTCCTTTTTACCCTCCCTCTCCCCTGCCTTTTCTTCCCACTTCCCTCTTATTCTTCCCCTCCTTCCCTCTCTCCATCACCAACTGACTCCCCCCTGACCTCCTCAAAGTTTCCCGAAATTACAGCAATTAACTCTTGAAAAAAGAAAAAAAAACAACACTTGAAAAAAAGAGAAGAAAAAAAGAAAACCAGGTGATCACATGTTATTAAACCTTTATTACCGATCGTAATAAGCGATATCGGATTAGCCTCCTCATCTAACTAGCTGAGGGTGGTTGCACGTATCCTCTGGGAATGGAGTCGTCGCCTGGAACAATATGAATTCACTGCGATTGCAATTCCTTAATTAGATTCATATTTTGTCACATTATGTATTCTTGGTTTGATTCGGATAAGACCTGGGACAAAAATAATTTCCCTTTTGATTTGGTTATGGTCATATCTATTGATCGGTTTGTGTGTGTGTGTGTGTGTGTGTGTGTGTGTGTGTGTGTGTGTGTGTGTGTGTGTGTGTGTGTGTGTGTGTGTGTGTGTGTGTGTGTGTGTGTGTGTGTGAGAGTGTGAGAGAGAGAGAGAGAGAGAGAGAGAGAAGAGAGAGAGAGAGAGAGAGAGAGAGAGAGAGAGAGAGAGAGTACGTGTGTGTGTGTTTGTGTGTGTGTGTGTGAAGAATAAGAAAAATAAGAAATATATATACATATATTTATATGCATGCCTATGCAAACACAGAAACACATATAAACATACACACATAAATACATACATACATACACATATATATGTATATATTCTATATTATATATATATATATATATATATATATATTATATATATATATCATATATATATATATATATATATATATATATATATATATATATATATATATATATATATATATATAAACACTGCATAAACGAGATTTATTAAAAAGTGAGACTACAGAAGGATTTCGATATTTGTCTCGCTTTCCCATAAATCTAGTGTGTGCCGTGTAGTTTTTCTTTATCTATATTTACATCTAAATGCATATCCATCAACTTCTGATCCTATACATGTATATGTATACCAATTATATATATATATATATATATATATATATATATATATATATATATATATATATATATATATACACACATAAAGATGAAAATCAAAAGGTAGATGGCAATTAAGAAGATGAAGACGTAAAATAGAAAGAGAAAAAGTAGAGGAGATGACGAAGACGGCGGCGCCGACGACGCCCATCTCGCGACGTCTCGAGGCAGCCAAGAAGTTATCATTCCCCCGTCAGCGCCGCTGTCTCGCCATCGGATTTATTCATCTGCTGCTGATTGTCCAGGATTCCTCGCGACGCCCCCGGACTGAGGGAGGGGGAGGGGGGGAGGAGGAGGAGGAGGAGGAGGGAGAGATGAGGATAGGGAGTAGGGGGAGGAAAGGAAGGAAGGGAAGGGAAGGGAAGGGAAAGGAAAGGAAGGGAAGGATAAAAAGAAAGAGATACCAACTTTTCAAGAGAAAGAGAGAGAGAAAAAAAAAGAAAAAAAAAAAAACACGAAACAACCTCGGACAGGAACGAATCATCACAATAATAACGATACTGACAATAAAACAAAAAAAAAAAAAAAAAACACCAATACAAAAATAAGAGAAAGTCAAAGACAGCAAACCAAGGGCGAGAAAGCGACACCCACCCCCACCCCCACCCCCCAAGCGCGTCACTGTAAACACACCCCGAAATCTACACAGACTTCAATGGCGCGCGAGCTGGCTGTCTCTCGGCGCGGTTTATGAGCTGAGAGTCGTGTGTATAAGCCAATGAATGAATGTGTAGGCCATGAACAGAGAATGAGAGAGGGAGAAAGAGAGAGAGAGAGAAAGAGAGAGGGAGAGAGACAAGAGGAAACATTTTCTTTCAAAACATCCGGTTCCTCTGTGTCTCTCATTCTCTAATTCTCTAATTCTCTAATTCTCTAATTTTCTCTCTCTCTCTCTCTCTCTCTCTCTCTCTCTCTCTCTCTCTCTCTCTCTCTCTCTCTCTCTCTCTCTCTCTCTCTCTCTTTCTTTCTTTCTTTCTTTCTTTCTTTCTTTCTTTCTTTCTTTCTTTCTTTCTTTCTTTCTTTCTTTCTTTCTCTCTCTCTCTCTCTCTCTCTCTCTCTCTCTGTATGTGTCAGAGGAGTGAGGAAGGGAGGGAGCGACGGAAGGAAGTAGATACGTATGTAGGGAAGGAGAGAGAGTAAGAGAGAGAGAGAGAGAGAGAGAGAGAGAGAGAGAGAGAGAGAGAGAGAGAGAGAGAGAGAGAGAGAGAGAGAAAGAGAGAGAGAGATAATATGTATATATTAAATATATAATATATACATATATATACAAAGAAAAAATATATATATAATATATATAATATATAAATATAAATATATATATATATATATTTATTTATTTATATATATTTATATATATATATATATATATATATATATATATATATATATATATATATGTACATATACATATACATATACATATACATATACTTATACATATACATGTATATGTATATGTATAGATAGATATAGATAGATATAGACAGATACAGATAGATAGATATAGACAGATAGATATAGATAGATAGATATAGATAGATATATATATATATATATATATATATATATATATATATATATATATATATATATATATATATATATATATAAATTCGATAAGCATATATAAATTCGATAAGCAGGTAGGTGGCAACACTCAAGTGTTGCCACCTACTTGCTTATCGAATTTAACCCGAAGCTGCTATCTGAAAACTATTTCTATCCCGCCTTATCTGTCTCACCTGACAGTGAAAAATACTTACTCACGTAAACTATTTAGCTTAGAAAGAAACGACGCGGGCATTAGTCTCCCAGCCCCCGCTCTCAGTCTTTATCTGGACAGATGCAACGCAAACAGTTTTGCAATTACTGTATCGCTGATTAAGAAAAAATAACCCCCCGGCGATGTAAATTATCGCCTTTCGCTGTGTAGATAAAATCCAGTCTTTCTTTCACCTTGCTCATTTTTGCCGCTCAGGGGTAAAAATCACTAAATCCTTCGCAAATTGCAAATTGCAAGTGGCTCCTTCCCCCTTCCCCCCCTTTCCCCGATGGCACCGCGCCAAAGGGAACTCCCCACAACAAGGTAACCCCCCTCTCCACCTCCCCCGCCCCTCCCCTCCCCCACGCACTCGAAATTCCAGCAAGGTCCCTGTTATCTTCCCGGCGCGATAACAGGCACGGTGTCACGGCGATAACATTCGTGCGTTATCTCCCGCTAGCCCGGCCACGCCTCCCTCCCATTCCCTGTCTGTCTGAGCCTTATCGCGCCCTTATCTCCTTACATGCTCGCTCAACGCCACGCCAGCGGCCCAGACGTCCGTTCGCGGCCGCCCTGCCATGCCGTCCATCGCGCGCGCGCCATCTCGCCCCGGCTCCAATCACGCCCTAATCATCCTCTGTCAATCCTCCATCCGCCCAGCCTGCCCCTAACGGTCCTCCGCCCGGCCGCCCGGCCGCCCGCGCCTCCATCCATCCTACGACCTCTGCGCTCCTACGACTCGTTCCACGTCGCTAATGGACGCCCTCGACGACCCTCCTCTTCGGATTCACTCGACGGCGTCCCTTGAGGCTGCTTTCCCGCTTGCCTCCTCTTCGACGTCGATTCTCGGGGCTTGCACTCTTTCGACGCCGTGTAGCAGGGATTTCGCCTTACGACCCCTCCGCTTCACTCCAAGGATTCGCTCGACGTCGTAGAGCAAGGATTTCCTTTTGCGACCCTCCTCTTCCTTCCTAGGATTCGCTGGACGCCATTTCCGGAGGCTTCCTTGCTGCGAGCCTCCTCTTCGTTCGACGTCGCTTCTCGAGGCTTCCTTCCAATTGCTTTCCTCTTCCCCCTTGGATTCGCTCGACGTCGTATCCTCGGGATTTCCACCTGCTCGACGTCATAGAGCAAGGATTTCCTTTTGCGACCCTCGTAGGATTCGCTGGACGCCGGTTCTCGAGGCTTCCCCCCCGGCTGGCTGACCGGGAGGGCGTCCGCCGCGCCTGTCCTTCGCCTCACGCGCGCTGTCGCTCCGCTTCGTCGTCATCCCCGCCTCGGCTCCTGCACACCTGTCGCTCCCTCTGTCAGCAGCACCTTGTCGCAGCTGCATCGACCGACGCTCGGGCACGCCGCCACGCTCTTGCTTCCGATATGACGGGCGCGTCTGTGTTTGTTTACAGTTATTCCATTCACGCAAGAGCGAAGAATGTGCTTCCTTTTATTCAAACGGGCTGCGTTTTCCAGGATCGTTAACACCTGACGTTTTTTTGCCTTTCTTCTTTCAAGGAGCAGTATTCTTACTTCCTCCACCCCCCTCCGCCCCCCTACGAGAACCTTTTCTTTACCTTCTCTTCCTCCTCGTATCATCTCCCTCTCTGCACTCCCACTCTCCTTTCTTCTTCCCTCCTACCCCTTCACTCCTGCAGCCCCTCCACCTCTCCAACCCTCTTTCCCTTCACCCTCCACATCCCCTTCCCTCCCCCCTTCCGCGCCCCCCCTCCCTCCCGCGGTCCCCCTCCGGCGGCGCAGCGGCTGATACAAGCGGCTCGTGGCTGCATGTCTCGCGAGATGACGGGCCGGCTCCTCCCCATCGCGCACTCGCCGTCATCAGCATCATCATCTCGGGCCAAACTTCACAAACTTTGGCGTAAACATCCAGCCGCTGATATTCTTCTTCGCCGCGACAGATAAAGGCACACCGCGAAGCAAGGGAGGAAGGGGGCTGGGGGAGATGCAGTGTGTACATAACATGCATTGCGCTCTCGCTCTCCCTCCCTCCTTCTCCTTCTTCTCTTTCTCTTTCTCTCTCTCTCTATCTACTCCCTCTCTCTCTCCCTCTCTCTCTCTCTCTCTCGCTCTCTCTCCCCACTCCCTCCCTCTCTCCCTCTCTCCTCCCTCCCTGTGACCTCCCTCCCTGTGACCTCCCTCCCTCTGACCTCCCTCCCTCTGACCTCCCTCCCTCCCTCCCTCCCTCTCACCTCCCTCCCTCCCTCCCTCCCTCTCACCTCCCTCCCTCCCTCCCTCCCTCTCACCTCCCTCCCTCCCTCCCTCCCTCTCACCTCCCTCCCTCCCTCCCTCCCTCTCACCTCAGTCCCTCCCTCCCTCCCTCTCACCTCAGTCCCTCCCTCCCTCCCTCTCCTCCCTCCCTCCCTCCCTCCCTCTCACCTCCCTCCCTCCCTCTAACCTCCCTCCCTCCCTCTCACCTCCTCCTTCCCTCCCTCTCACCTCCCTCCCTCTCACCTCCCTCCCTCCCTCTCACCTCCCTCCCTCCCTCCCTCTCACCTCCCTCCCTCCCTCTCACCTCCCTCCCTCCCTCTCCACCTCCCTCCTTCTCCCTCTCCCTCCCTCCCTCTCCCTCTCCCTCTCCCTCTCCCTCTCCCTCTCCCTCTCCCTCTCCCTCTCCCTCTCTCACTCCTTTAACCTATCCTTTCTCCACCCTTGCCTCCCATCTGCACTCGCTCTTTAACCCTACTGACCCGCAACCCCTAAAACATTAGAAAAAAGGGAATGAAAAACAACCATTTCTTCCGTTCTCCCAAAATTCCAGAGATAAAACCCCAAATCTGCATCACATCAAAGCAAAGACGACCGCAAAAAAAGACAAGAACAAAAACAAAGGGCAAACACAAACAAAAACAATAAGCAGACAGGCACACAAGAAACCCATTCCTCTTTCCTCCTCTCCCCCTCCCATTCCTTTCCCTTTCTCCACTCCTCTTCTCCCTGTGCCTCTCCCTTTCTCCACTCCTCTTCTCTTCTCTTCTCCCTGTACCTCTCCCTTTCTCCACTCCTCTTCTCTTATCCCTCTGCCTCGTCCCCGTCTTCCTCTTGCCTCTTCCATACTCTCACCTCCCACCTTCTTTTCTTTGTTCTCTCCCCTTCCATTCGCTCTTCCCCCTCCTTTTTCCCGCACCTCACTGCTTTCCTCACCATCCCTATCCCTCTTCTCTCTCCCCTTCCTCTACTTTAACCTTCGCCTCCCTCCTTTCCTCCCCACCCCCCTGCCTCCCACTTTTCACTATTCTCTTCCGCTCCACTTCTCCCTTTCCTTTACCCTTTACCTCACTCCTTCCCTTCCCTCCTTTCTTCCCCATCCCGTTCCCTCTTCACCCACCCTAGCTCCATTCCTTTTCTGCACTCCGTCCCCCACCCCTTTCCCCTCCCTCTTATCCTCTCCGTCCTCCTCCCCTCATCCCAACCCCCTTTCCTCTCCACCTCCGTCCCCCTCCCCTTCTCCCCTCCTCCTATCCTCCCCGTCCCCGTCCCCTTCCCCCTTCCCCTCCCTCCCTCTCATCCCCCCACGAGCTCTATCAGCCGAAGATAGAGCGCTTTATTGACGTATTACGATAACTCCCTTGATATATC
>NC_091565.1:31614692-31620877 GCF_042767895.1 Penaeus vannamei
CAAGGAGGGAGGGAGGGAAAGGAGCGGAGGGGAGGAAGGGAAGTGGGGGGAAGGGAAGTGGGAGGGAGGGAGGGAGGGAGGGAGGGAGGAAGGGAAGGAGAGATGGGAAGAGAGGAAGAGGAGGAGGAGGGAAGAGAGGAAGGAAGGAGGGAAGGAAGGAAGGGAAGGAAAGGGAAGGAAGGGAAGGGAAGGGAGGGTGGTGGATGAGAGACGGTCTGTGGAAGGGGTAAGAGACACTGGGGAGTGGGAGAGTGAATGGGAGAGAGACAGCGGAAGAAAGGGGAAGGATAGAGAGTGTGAGAAGAGGGAACAAAGAATAAAAGAGACAGTGAAGTGAAGAGAGAAACAAAATACCCAACAGAGAGAGAGAGAGAGAGAGAGAGAGAGAGAGAGAGAGAGAGAGAGAGAGAGAGAGAGAGAGAGAAAGAGAGAGAGAGAGAGTAGAGAGAGAAAGAGAGAGAGAGAGAGAGAGAGAGAGAGAGAGAGAGAGAGAGAGAGAGAGAGAGAGAGAGCAGAGAGAGAAAGAGAGAGAGAGAGAGAGAGAGAGAGAGAGACAGACAGACAGACAGACAGACAGACAGACAGACAGAGAGAGAGAGAGACAGACAGAGAGAGAGAGAGACAGAGAGAGAGATTGATTCAGAAAGAGAAAAAATATCCAGACAGAAATAGACAAAGAACAATAATACAAGCATAAAAGCAGCAACATCAACATAAAATAAAAACAACGGAAAAACGAAAAAACAAAAACAAAATAACGATCTCTTCAGCACCGTTTTCCACTCGCATCTTTTTTTTTCTCTCTCTCTTTAGCTTCTCGAGACTTGTTGCGTCTTCGAGAAACATTTAAGATGACATGACGCTTAATAATGGCTATGTAAAAAAGAAGGAAATGGAGAATAAGGCAAGGAAGGAGGGGCGAGGCAAGGAAGGAAGGATGAGGCACGGAAGGAGAGAAGAGGCACGGAAGGAGAGAAGAGGCAAGGAAGGAGGGAAGAGGCAAAGAATGGATAAGCAAGAAGGGAGGAAAGTGAGAGAAAGAAGGGAAGGGAGGGAGAGAGAGGATACGAATGCAGAATGAAAGGAAGGAAGAAATGGAAGAAGGGAGGAAAGGAGGGACAGAAGAGGAGAAGAAAGCAGGGAGATACGGAATGGTGAGGGAAGGAGGACAGGCTGAACAGGCAAGGAGAAGAAGAAAGTGAGAAAGGAAGATAGATACGCAGAAAAAAAGGGAAGGCAGAAACGAAGAAAAAGAGACAGACACAGAAAAAAGGAGAGGCGAATAGGAGGAAGAGAAGGAGAGGCGAATAGGAGGAAGAGAAGGAGAGGCGAATAGGAGGAAGAGAAGGAGAGGCGAATAGGAGGGAGAGGAGAGGCGAATAGGAGGAAGAGAAGGATAAAACTAGGGAGATAAGGAGGACAAGAAGGAAGGGAGCGGCCAGAGCGCAAACAACATATTTGTAACTCAGCGTGAGGTTTTGCCCGACACTCGCACGACTCCTGCCGGGTCGTCACCGCTGCTCGGGGTCATGACGACTGCCGCGGACGACCTCTCCTTGCCTTCCCAGCCTCCCTTTCCTTTATTTTCTTTTTCTTCGTTCGGTATTTCTTTCTCTGATCGTTCCTTCCTCTCCTTCGTCTCTGTATAATTTCCTTCAGTTCGTTACGACTCACCCACATCTCCCTACTTACTGCCTTTACTGTCCATTAACTTCACATCTCCCATTCCCTCACTCTCCTCCCTTAACCATTCGTCCAAGCATCTCCATTCCCTTTAACCTCCCTCCCTTATTCCCCTCACCCTCCGTCCTCCCTTGCTCCCTCCCACCCTCAGGCTCTTTTTCTTCCTTACAAAAAGTCTCAGAAAGACAAAGACGAGAGAAAGGGAGGAGAGAGAGAGAGAGAGAGAGAGAGAGAGAGAGAGAGAGAGAGAGAGAGAGAGAGAGAGAGAGAGAGAGAGAGAGAGAGAGAGAGAGAGAGAGCGAGAGAGAGAGAGAGAGAGAGAGAGAGAGAGAGAGAGAGAGAGAGAGAGAGAGAGAGAGAGAGAGAGAGAGAGAGAGAGTCAGGCCGAGACAGACGAATGAAAAGACAAAGAAAAAAAGAAAAAGAAAGAGAGCAATAGAACGAAAAAAAGGAGAAAGAAGAAGGAAAGAAAGAGAGCCGAGACCAAAAAAAAAAAAAGGTAACCCCCTCCCCTCCCTCCCCCCCCCCCAAAAAAAAAAATCCGAAATTCAAACAGACATCCCCCGCGAGACCACAAGACAAACGAAAATATGCCGGCTACATTATCAGAGTGACTCGGGGCGATCCTCAATATGCAATAACACACATATTCAGATCGCTATCGAGGGGCGTCCGGGCGTCCGCAGGCCAGGGCTCTCTCGCTCTCTCTGTTTCTCTCGGTCTCTCTCCCGTCTTCTCTCTCTCTGTCTCTGTCTCTCTCGCTCTCTCCTGTTTCTCTCGGTCTCTCTCCCGTCTTCTCTTTCTCTGTCTCTGTCTCTCCCTGTCTCTGTCTCTTTCTCTATTCCATATTTTTTTCGTAACTTCTTTTTTTTCGCGTGAGCTAGAGGTCGTTCTGTCTCTGTGTCTGTCTGTCTGTCTCACACTCACACTTTCTCTGTCTGTCTGTCTGTCTCACACTCACACTTTCTCTGTCTGTCTGTCTGTCTCACACTCACACTTTCTCTGTCTGTCTCACACTCACACTTTCTCTGTCTGTCTGTCTGTCTCACACTCACACTTTCTCTGTCTGTCTGTCTCTCTCTCTCTCTCACCTCGCTTTGTCCTTCTTTCATGTCTTTTTTACTTGTCTCTCGCTCTTCTTCTGTTAATGCCATTGGATTTGTTCCTGTATCTATCTTTCTCATCCTTTGTTTCTTCTTTCTTGCTTTCGTTTCTTCATACGCCCATCCATTTTCTTCGTCCATTCTTTATCCGTCGCCGTCTACCTCCCCGCTTCCTCCCAACCTCTTCCGACTCTCTCTCTTGTGTCACCGCTTCTCACCGCTTGTTAGAAAAGAGAGAAAGAAAGAAAGAAAGAGAACCTCTTCGCGGCTGATAAATGATGGCCGTTACATTAATAAATTGGAAATGCATCGCCTACTGTTTGGTCATTAACCGAGCCATAATAACAAACACAACAGGCGATCACAATCAGCTGATGAATAAAATGTATTTGGCGGCGCCTCATTCTCTCTCTCTCTCTCTCTCTCTCTCGCTCTCTCTCGCTCTCTCTCGCTCTCTCTCGCTCTCTCTCGCTCTCTCTCGCTCTCTCTCGCTCTCTCTCGCTCTCTCGCTCTAAAATTCACACTCACATTATTTATTATAATATAAGTATGTTTAATTAAAAATAATAAAAAGCTTCCAGCGACAGCGATTGTTCCCCTTTTTTGGTGGTGGTGATGGAGGTAGTAGCGGTGGTGGCGGTGGTGGCGGTGGTGGCGGTGGTGGTGATGATGGTGGTGACGGTCGTATTAGCTGTCATCCTGGTCTTTAAGTTCTTCTGCCGCCATCACCACCGGTACCGTTCACGCCACCTTCATCACCCTCACCCCCACGTCCTCCGTCCCTTTCTCCTCCTTCTCCTCCTTCTTCTCCTTCTCCTTCTCCTTCTCCTTCTCCTCCTCCTTCTTCTTCTTCTTCTCCTCCTCCTCCGCCATTGATAAGGAGGGGCAGGGCGCACACTCGGTTCTAACTGAGGCTCGTTTCACCGCTGAAGGAAGCGGCGAAGGAGGTGCAGAAGGAAGCTCTCGAGTCATCCTCTTCGCCGGCTGCCGGAGACGAGCCGCGAAGCCTCCCCTCGCCCCCCCCCCCCTTCCCCGACTCCCCGCGCTTAATTTTTGTGCTTCTGATCGCATCAGCTGGGTACGAAGTGTCTGGATTATCTCGGGGCTTCATCTTCCTCCTTCCAGCCTCTCCTCCACCCGGTCCTCCATTTCCTCCCTCCCTCCCTCCTTCCCTTCCTCCTTCCAGCCTCTCCTCCACCCGGCCCTCCATTCCCTCCCTCCCTCCTCCCCTTCTTCCTTCCTGCATCTCCTCCACTCGGCCCTCCATTCCCTCCCTCCCTCCCATGCCCTCCTTTCTCCTTCCAGCTTCTCACTCCACGGCCCTCCATTCCCTCCTCCCTTCTTCCCTTCCTGCATCTCTTCCACCCGGCCTCCATTCCCTCCCTCCTTCCTCCCACCCTCCTCTCTTCCTCCTTCCAGCTTCTCCTCCACCCGGCCCTCCCATTCCCTCCCTCCCTCTCTTCTCCCCTTCCAGCTTCTCCTCCACCCGGACCTCCATTTCCTCCCTCCTTCCTCCTTCCAGCATCTACCGGCCCTCCGTTCCCTCCCCCCTCCCTCCCTCCATCCCAGCCACTCCTCCACCTGGGCCCTTGTCCCTCCTTCTTCCTTCCCCTTCCCCTTTCTTTCTTTCTTTCTTTCTTTCTTTCTTTCTTTCTTTCTTTCTTTCTTTCTTTCTTTCTTTCTCTCTCTCTCTCTCTCTCTCTCTCTCTCTCTCTCTCTCTCTCTCTCTCTCTCCTTCCTCTCTCTTCCTTCTCTCTCTCCTTCTCTCTCTCTCTTCTCTCCTTCTCTCTCTCCTTCTCTCTCTCCTTCTCTCTCTCCTTCTCTCTCTCCTTCTCTCTCTCCTTCTCTCTCTCCCTTCTCTCTCTCCTTCTCCTCTCTCCTTCTCCCCTCCTTCTCCCCCTCCTTCCTCCCCTCCTTCTCCCCCTCCTTCTCCCCCTCCTCTCCCCTCCCCTCTCCCCCTCCCTCTCCCCCTCCCTCTCCCCCTCCCTCTCCCCTTCCCTCCTCCCTCCCTCTCCCCTCCCTCTCCCTCTCCCTCTCTCTCCCTCTCCCTCTCCCTCTCTCCCTCTCAGCCTGTCGTCAACCCCAATTCATCTTTATCGTGAGCCTTAAAGTCTCCCACTTCTATCGCCCCGTATCCTCAATATTTCACTCTCCTTATCTCCCTCACCATCATCATCATCAATATTAGCTCCCTCTCCCCACCTCCCCAAATATCCACAGAAGACCCCTACCACCCCCACCACCCCTCCTCATTACTAACAACCTAATCCCATGTGTAGAACAAAAAAGAAAATTTACGAAAAAAAAAATCAAACATGAAAAAGAAAGAAAAAAAAGAAAAAATCTAATAAATAGTCTTGCTTTTCCCTTTAATCCTCGTAGCAAGAATCTTAAACTTAAGAGCACAAGTTACTTGAATGTAGAAAAGGTATGAATGAGAATGGATATCTACGCAATACAAGATATCCATTCTCATTCATACCTCTTTTACATTTGTCAACATAAAATACGGTTCAAGTTAAAGTTTGAGCCAGTGCTGAGGTTTTCATTTCGGGGCTTCACTACGCAGTTACTTCGCTGTGTTCTCATACGGTATGCTATACGGAAGGGGTGATCGAGGGAGCGGGAGAGGGAGAGAGAGAGAGAGAGAGAGAGAGAGAGAGAGAGAGAGAGAGAGAGAGAGAGAGAGAGAGAGAGAGAGAGAGAGAGAGAGAGAGAGAGAGAGAGAGAGAGAGAGAGAGAGAGAGAGAGGGAGGAGAGGAAGGGGAAGGGAGAGGGAGGAGAGAGGGAGGAGAGAGGAGGAAGGAGGGAGAGAGAGAGAGAGAGAGAGAGAGAGAGAGAGAGAGAGAGAGAGAGAGAGAGAGAGAGAGAGAGAGAGAGAGAGAGAGTGAGAAAGGGGGGGGAGATAGGAAGGAGAAGAATAGGAAGGGAGGAGAGAGAGGATGGGGAGGAGGGAGACAGGAATGAGGAGGGAGGGATGATAGGAGTGCGGGAGAGAGGATAGGAAGGAGGAGGTAGGAATGGAGAGATAAAGAATAAGAGGAAGGGTGGAAGGAAGGGGCGGGAAGGAGTGGAAAGAAAAAGATAAGGAGAGAGAGAGTGGGAAGAGAAAGAGAAGGAAAGGGGGAAGAAGAAAAGAAAGAAGGAAACTGGGAGAGAGAGAGGACAGAAGGAAGAAGTGAGAGGAGGCAGAAAAGGTGAAAGGAGAGTTACTCCCATCATTCTCACACTCAAAGTTTATGAAGTAATAGAGGCGTGTTTATTTATGTTAAAATGTGTGAGCAGGATGCATCGGGCACATCTCGAGAAGCACAGAAATGATGTATGGGTGTTTATGCGTATAGGTACTCGCGCGCAAATTGCCTGTCGTGGTCTGTCTGTTTGTCTGTCACTCTCTCG
>NC_091565.1:31621377-31623877 GCF_042767895.1 Penaeus vannamei
GAAGCAGAAATAGAGGAAGAAGACAAAAAAGAATCCGAAGAAGAAACAGAATAGAGAGAAGAAGGAGAAAGTGAAAGACAAGAAGGATCCAAGTTACACTTTCACTGATTCATTTAATCTAATGATTATATGCAGTCCATTCATTTACTATTTCACCCAGACACAGTGACTTGTCCACCAGGTTCAGATCCAAATTGAAGAACATTTAGGCGCCAACAGAAACCACAATTATCATAATCAATTTTAGAAAAACGAAAATCTTTGAATACTGGCATCCAAATCGAAAACAAATGAATATAACAATGCGTCGGGCGTTTAATTAATAATGAATGAGATACACATAAGAAACACGTATAATGTAACCAGCATTCTATTTATGTACACACAAACTTTATAAAAACAGTCGCTTGAGCATTCCCAATATGGCCTAACAATCCGTCCATAAAAATAATTATGCATATGCAAATCAATCTTAGGACGTGCAGTATCAAGCTATTCATAATTAGGCACCTGGAACCTCGTATTTCAGAAGACAGCCCCCGCCGCTCCTGTAGAACCTCAATATCCCCCCTCCCCTCTCCCCCACGCCCTCACCCCCGACCCCCCTGCAAGACGAGATAGCAATCACTCCATGTCCCTCCCTCCTCCTCCCTTCCTCCTCCCCCCTCCCCCCCTCCCCGCCATTGCCAGCGGCGCCTGGACCATTAGAGGGCCAACAGCTAGTCACACGCTCGCCGTCGCTCGTTACATGCTCCGCTGAACTCGTTAGCGATCAGGAATGCTCCTAGGATCGAAGGGGGTGAGTAAGGGGGGGGGGTCATAGGGGGTCGGATAAAGGGAGGAAGTGGGGAAAGCGTTTTTCAATGCTCCTTCTTTCCATTACCCCCCCCCCCCTTCATTGTCCTTTTACATCTATTTCTCACGTTCTGAGTTTTTACTGTCTCTTGGTGACATTTCCCTTCCTATCCTTTTTATCCCTACAACATTTTCTCTATTCTTTTTAACTCCCCCCTTTTCTCCTTTTTTCCCTCCATCCCCTCTTCCTTCCTCGCCTTCATTTTTTTCCTCTGCATTTCCTACCTTCTTAATTTCCATCTCATTTCCCTTTCATACCCATAGCCTCCAGGCTTTTCCATACATCTCTATACATTTCTATTACCACCTCTACTGCTGCTACTACAGCATCAACAACAACAACGACAATAACAAGTACAAAAACTACTTCTTTCGTTATAACTACTACCCCTAATCTTCTTATCCTCTTTTCCCTCTTCTTCTCGCAACTTTCTCCGGCCGACAATAACAACTACAAAAATGACTTCTCTCGTCACAACTACTACCCCTAATCTTCCTATCCTCCTTTTCCCTTCCTCTTTTTCCTCTTCCTCTCGCAACTTTCTCCAGCCGGTTTAAAAGCACCTCAACCTCCCATCCGCCTCGCTAAACTAATTCAAAATCTAATTCTGTATCAAATGATACATCGCATCACGTGATCACTTGTGGCCGCTATACCCCTCCCCCCACAATCCTTCCCCACCTGCACCTCTCTGCAGTCCCTTCCACTTTTATTTTCTTCGTTAATTTTCTTCTCTTCTCTCTCTTCATGATTATTTTTTTTCTAATGTTCTCTCCTTCTTTTTCTTTTTTTTCGTCTTCTCTACTTTCTCCTGCTTCCCCCTCGCTTACCAATCCCTTCTCCCTCCTACCCTACCCCACCCCTCCCTCTCCCCCTCCTCCTCTTCCTCTTCTTCTTCCCCTTTATCCCTTTTCTTCTTCTTCTTCCTCCTCCCTTTTCTTCTTTTTTTCTTCTTTTCTTCTTCTTTTTCTTCTTCTTCTTCTTCTTCTTTTTCTTCTTTTTTTCTTCTTTCTTCTTTCTTCTTCTTCTTCTTCTTCTTCTTCTTCTTCCTCCTACTCCTCCCTCTTTCCTCTTTCCTCCTCCTCTTCCTCCAGCAACAGGTCGCACCACCACCATCACTCCTCCTCCTCCAAGCCCTTGATATATAGCGATAATTAACTCAAATGCATACTGGATTAAGGAATAACTGACACAACGAGAGAAAGGAAAAGCGGAGAAGATAGCGACAGAGAGAATGATCGACAGCTGGAGGACACAAGAAGAAAGATCACCTGCACTTTTCTCTTATGAGGACACCTGCTTTCGGGATGTATCTGCTGGGGATGCATATATAAGTGAGTAGATAAGATCTCTCTGTCTGTGTGCATATGCATATGCATACACATTTACACACACACACACACACACACACACGTGTGTGTGTGTGTGTGTGTGTGCGTATTCATATATATGTATGTATATATGTATGTATATATGTATGTGTATGTATGCGTGTGCGCGCGCGCGCGCGCGTGTGTGTGTGTGTGTGTGTGTGTGCGTGCGCGTGTGTGTGCGTGTGTGTGTACGTGTGTGTACGTGTGTGTACGTGTGTGTATGTGTGTGTGTGTGTGTGTGTGTGTGTGTGTGTGTGTGTGTGTGTGTGTG
>NC_091565.1:31628877-31633877 GCF_042767895.1 Penaeus vannamei
CTCTCTCTCTTCTCTCTCTCTCTCTTCTCTCTCGCTCTCTCTCTCGCTCTCTCTCTCTCTTCTCTCTCTCTTCTTCTCTTCTCTCTCTCTCTCTCTCTTCTTTCTCTCTCTCTTTCTCTCCTCTTCTCTCTCTTTCTCTCCTCCTTCTCTCTCTCTCTTTTTCTCTCCTCTTCCCTCTCTCTCTCTCTTTCTATCTTCTCTCTCTCTCTCTCTCGTTCTCTCCTCTTCTCTCTCTCTCTCTTTCTCTCCTCTTCTCTCTCTCTCTCTTTTTCTCTCTTCTCTCTCTCTCTCTCTTTCTCTCTTCTCTCTCTCTCTCTCTCTCTCTCTTTCTCTCCTCTTCTCTCTCTTTCTCTCCTCCTTCTCTCTCTCTCTTTTTCTCTCTCTTCTCTTTCTCTTCTCTCTCTCTCTCTGTTCTTTCTTCTCTCTCTCTCTTTCTCTTCTCTCTTCTCTCTTCTCTCTTCTCTCTTCCCTCTCTTCCTTCTCTTCCCTCTCTTCCCTCTCTTCCCTCTCTCTCTCTCTCTCTCTCTCTCTCTCTCTCTCTCTTCTTCTCCTCTCTCTCTCTCTCTCTCTTCTCTCTCTCTCTCTCTCTCTCTCTCTCTCTCGTTCTTCTCTCTCTCGTTCTCTCTCTCTCTCGTTCTCTCTCTCTCTCGTTCTCTCTCTCGTTCTCTCTCTCTCTCTCTCTCTCTCTCTTCTCTCTTCTCTCCTCGTTCTCTCTCTCTCTCGTTCTCTTCTCTCTCTTTCTTCTTCTTCGTTCTTCTTCCTTCTTCTTCTTCTCGTCTCTTCTTCTCTTCCTTCTTCTCTCTCGTCTCTCCCTTCTCTCTCGTCTCTCTCTCTCTCTCGTCTCTTTCTCTCTTTCTCTCTCGTTCTCTCTCCTCTCTGGTTCTCTCTCTCCTCTCTCTCTCGTCTCTCTCTCTCTCTCTCTCTCGTTCTCTCTTCTCCTCCTCTCTCTCTCTCTCTCCTCTCGTTCTCTCTCTCCTCCTCTCGTCTCTCTCTCTCTCTCTCCTCTCTCGTTCTCTCTCTCTCTCTCTCTCTTCTCTCTCTTCTCCTCTCTCGTTCTCTTCTCCTCCTCTCTCGTTCTCTCTCTCTCTCTCCTCTCTCGTTCTCTCTCTCTCTCTCTTCTCGTTCTCTTCTCTCTTCTCTCTCGTTCTCTCTCTCTCCTCTCCTCTCTCTTTTTCCTCTCTCTCCCTCTCTCGTCTCTCTCTCTCTCTCTCTCTCTCTCTCTTCTCTCTCTCTTCTCTCTCTCTCTCTCTCTCTCTCTCCTCTCGCTCTCCTTTCTTCCTCTCTCTCGTCTCTCTCTCTTTCTCCCTCGTCTTCTCTCTCTCTCTCTCTCTCCTCTTTCTCTCGTTCTCTTCTCCTCTCTCTCGTTCTCCTCTTCTCTTCTCTCTCCTCCCTCTTCTCACTTCCTCTCTCTCTCTCTCTCTCTTCTCCCTTTCTCTCGTTCTCTCTCTCTCTCGCCTTCTTCTCTCTCGTCTCGTCTCTCGTCTCTCTCGTTCTCTTCTCTCGTTCTCTCTCTTCTCTCTCGTTCCCCTCTCGTCTCTCTCGTCTCTCCTCCCTCTCTCGTTCTCTCTCTCTCCTCCCTCTCTCGTTCTCTCTCTCCTCCCTCTCTCGTTCTCTGTCTCCTCTGCCTTCTCTCTTCTCTCCTCGTTCTCTCTTCCCTCCCTTCCTCTCGCCCTTCTCTCTCTCTCCCCTTCCTCTTCGTTCTCTCTTTCTCTCTCGTTCTCTCTCCTCTCTCTCGTTCTCTCTCTCCTCTCTCTCGTTCTCTCTTTCTCTCTCTCTGTTCTCTTCCTCCCTCTCTCGTTCTCTCTTCTCTCTCGTGTCTCTCTTCCTCCTCTCTCTGTTCCTCTCTCCTCCCTCTCTCGTTCTCTCTTCTCTCTCGTTCTCTCTTCTCTCTCGTTCTCTCTTCTCTCTCGTTCTCTCTTCTCTCTCGTTCTCTCTTCTCTCTCGTTCTCTCTTCTCTCTCGTTCTCTCTTCTCTCTCGTTCTCTCTTCTCTCCTCTCTCGTTCTCTCCTCTCTCCTCTCTCGTTCTCTCCTCTCTCCTCTCTCGTTCTCTCCTCTCTCCTCTCTCGTTCTCTCCTCTCTCCTCTCTCGTTCTCTCCTCTCTCTCCCTCCCTGCGTTCTCTCTCTCTCTCCTCTCTCTCGTTCTCCTCTCTCCTCTCGTTCGTTCTCCTCTCCTCCTCCCTCTCTCGTTCTCTCCTCTCTCCTCTCTCCTCTCTCCTCTCTCGTTCTCTCCTCTCTCTTCTCTCGTTCTCTCCTCTCTCGTTCTCTCGTTCTCTCCTCTCTCGTTCTCTCTCTCTCTCCTCTCTCGTTCTCTCTCCCTCTCTCTCCCTTCTCTCTCCCTCTTTCTCTCCCCTCTCTCTGTCCTCTCCTCTCCTCCTCTCTCTGTCACCTTCTCTCTCCCCATCTCTCTCTCTCTCTCTCTCCTCTCTCTCTCTCTCTCTCTCCTCTCTCTCTCCCTTTCTCTCTCCTCTCCCTCTCCTCTCCTTCTCTCTCCTTTCTCTCTCTCCCTCTCTCTCTCCCTCTTCTCTCTCCTCCTCTCCCTCTCCTCCCTTTCTCTCTCCCTCTCTCTCTCTCCTTCTCCTCTTTCTCTCCTCTTTCTCTCCCCTCTCTCTCCCCCTCCCTCCCTTCCCCTTCCCCTCCGCCCCTCCCAATCCCCTCCTCCCTCCCCCTTCCTCTCCCACTCTCTCCTTACTTTTGACTTGTCTTGGTCATTTAATATGCTCCTTTACACTTTCCCTGCGTTGACCTCTTTTATCTCCGACTAGTTCTATTTTCTCAGTGTTGACCTGTTTTCTTCCTCCTCCACTTCTCATTCCTATACTGCACTGTCTCCCTCTCTTTTTAATTCTCTCTTACTGAATGTCATATTCTACCTTCTCTCTCTCTCTCCCTCCTCTCTGTCTGCCTCTCTCTCCTTAGTAACATAAAATTCATCCATTATTCCTTGACAAACACACAAATACCATTTCTCACTCCCCTTTCCTTCCTCCCAACCCTTTCATCCTCTTCCCTCTCTCTTCTCTCCCTCTTATTCCTCTTCTTTTCCTTATCTCTTCACCTATCCTTCTTTCTTCTGTCCTTTCTTTCCCTATCTATCCTCCTTCTCCCATCTCCCTTCTCATCCCTTCCCTCTCACTCCCTCCCTCTCCCTTCTCATCCCTTCTCTCACTCCTCCCTCCCCCTTCTTCTTCCTCCTTCCCTCATATCTCATCTCCCTCCCTCTTACTCATTCCCATCCTCTTTCACCCACTCTCTTCCCACCCCCCTCCCTCATCATTTTCCCCCTCTCTCCCTCACCCTTCCTCTCTTCTTATCCCCTTTCCCTCATTCTTTTCCCTCCTTTCCTTCCTCCTTCACCCCTTTCCTATTTCTATCACCCTTCAAAGCTTCCTCTCCCTCACCCTTCCCCTGTTCCCACCCCCTCTCTCTCTCTCTCCTTCATCCTTCCCTCCTTCCTACCTCCTCTCCCTAACCCTTCCCCTCTCCCAATCCCACACCCATCCCTCCTTTCCATGCCCTTTCCCTCATTCTTGCCCTCTCTCCTGCCCACCCTCTCCCTCCCTCCCTCTCTCTCATCCTTTCCCCTCCCTCCTTCACCCTTCCTCCCTATTCCCACTCCCCTTCCTCTCCTCCCCTCTCACTCACCCTTCCCTCCTCCCTTCTTTCCTCCTCATCCTCTCCTCATCCTTTCCCTCCCTCCTTCACCCTTCCTCCTCTCCTCTCCCTCACCTTTCCCCTTCCTTCCTCCTCACATCCTTCCCTCTCCCTCCTCTCCCTCTTCACCCTTCCCCTCTCCCTCATCTCTTTCTCCTATTCCCACTCCCCTTTCCCTCCCTCACCCTTCCCTCCTCCCCCTCCCTCCCTCTCTCACCCACTTCCTCCCCCTCCTCCTCCCTCCTCACCCTTCCCCTCTCCCTCTCCCCTCATCCTTTCTCCTATTCCCACCCCCTTCCTCTCTCCTCACCCCTTCCCTCCCTCCCCCCCTCACCCTTTCCCCCTCACCCTTTCCCCCTCCCTCCTCCCTCTCCCTCTCCCTCATCCTTTCTCCTATTCCCACCCCTTCCCTCCCTCACCCTTCCCCTCCCCCCTGCCCTCCCTCACCCTCTCCCTCTCCCTCATCTTTTCTCCTATTCCCACCCCTTCCCTCCCTCACCCTTCCCCTCCCCCCTCACCCTTTCCCCCCTCCCTCTCCCTCACCTGGCGATATACGAGACGATTAGCGGCGGCGGCGAGCGAGGGCGGCGAGCGAGGGCGGCGAGCGGGTTCAGCGGCGAACAAAAGCCCCGGCGAGACTCTCCTTCCCCCGCGCGGAGTCGCCGTCGCTTCACGCCAAAACAATCGGCGGCCGGATCTAAATAACCTCGGCATGAATAGGAGCGCTCGATTATATTTATTCCCGTTCGTCCCGCCTTGCTCGGTTCTCTTTTTTCCTTCTCTATCTCTGTTTCTTTTTTCTCTCTCAATCTCTCTCTCTCTTTCTTTCTTTCTTCCTTCTTTCTATGTCTTGTAGTCTGCTTTCCCTTATTTATCTTAATATTTTGTTTTCCCCCCTGCTATCTCTCTCTCTCTCTCTCTCCCTCTCTGTCTGTCTGTCTGTCTGTCTGTCTGTCTGTCTGTCTGTCTGTCTGTCTGTCTGTCTGTCTGTCTGTCTGTCTGTCTATCTGTCTGTCTCTCTTGCCATTCTCCCTTTCCCCTCTTCTACAATTATGCTCTCACTTTCCCTCTATCCACCTTCAACCTTCTTTCCCTCTCCATTTCCTCCCTCTCCCATCAACCTCCAATTCCCTCTCTCTCCCTTTCCCAGCTCCACCATATCCCTTCCCTTCCTCCTTCCCCCGCCAACTCCCTCCCTCCCTCCCTCACCAGTCCCCATATCTCCCTCCCCCTCCCTCCCTTACCAGTCTCCTCAATATCTCCCTCCCTCTTTCTTCCTTCTTTTCCCCAACCCCCACCATCTCCATCCCTCCCCCCCTTCCCTTTACCATCTCTTCTCCTCTCCTTCT
>NC_091565.1:31641377-31648877 GCF_042767895.1 Penaeus vannamei
AGGAGTGCCCATGAAAGGAAAGAACCTCGGTTATGAATCCGCGACCCCATTACGCCTCCGACGCCCGCAGGAGCCTCCGCACGCCCACGTCATGCAGTTCCGCCGCTTATCTCTCCCCCGACTCGCACCTCGGGGGAAGCGCCCTCTTGCTAAACACCCATTACCGAAATACCTATTACGACCCGGCCGTAATTGTGCCATATATTTAGGGCCAATTAAGGAGTCGATTAGCACATAACTAAGTAGCGGGATCATTGGGCAGCCCGGCCGCCGAACGCCCGGCCGAGCGTCGTAAAGCCCCGAGATAACTTTATGGGCCGCCAATACCTTTATGGAAAGAAGCTTCCAGAACAGAGGAGTCCGGCCGCCTAACATGCGCAAGAAAGGCAGGGCGGCGACGCACGAAACGAGAGGGCGCGCGGCCTCTATTATTACTGACTTTGGCTAATGTAGAGGGATTAAAACAACTAACAGCTTTTTGTCCTCGGCTCCTGCGCTCAAAGGCTCCTGCGCATTTGCATACGTTTCTGAACATTTCCTTGGAGCGGAGGGGAGGCGGCTGAACGGATTTACAGGTAATATATCAAGCTGGATTAAATTTGCCGATTGGATGTTACTGAGGTCATTCGGATCACAGGATACAGAACATATGCAATGCACTATTCACATATCCAAGTATATCTCCAGATGCCTTTCTCTAAATCAAAAAGAAAAAAAAACTTTAAAAAATCAAAAAGGTAAAATAGGCAAAACAGAAACACAATTTGAAAAATAAGGACAGACAGGAAAAAAAAAAGATGAATGCAGATAGACAGAACGAGAAAATCAAAGAGAGAAGGTCTAACGAGTCTTCCGGAGTCTAAACAAGGAGCTTATCACAGCGAGGGTTTAGGCCTAAGTCGTTTATTTGCTACTTTTTACGGGCTAGTTAAGATGTTGGCCTTTTTGTTCTCTCGTCAGGACGTCGAAGAGGCGAACGCTTGTGTCTTCGTATCTGTGTATCTGCCTGTCGTGACTGTCTGTCGTGTCTGTTTATCAACCTGACAAGTCTGTCTCTCCGTCTGTCTATCTTCCTGCACGTCGATCCGTCCGTTCGTCCGCCTGCTTGTCCTATCTGTCTGTCTGTTTATCTGCATACTCCCTGTCTGTCTCTCAGCTGATCGGGTCTCAGCTGTATCTCACCACGTATAAGGCTAACCCCCCCCCCTCTCCCTTCTAAATCTAAAAAATCTAAATCATCAAAATTCCAATCAGATTGCAACCCTGACATAACGATTCGACGAGTCTACCTATATTTATAATCCCAAGTGACCCGTGTCTCGTAATCCTAATCCAGTCTGGCGTCTCCCAGGTAAGGAGATGGGAGAGGGATGGAATGGGGGAGGGGAGGGGGGTGGATAAGGGGGAGAGGGGTGGATATAAAGGATAAGAGGGAGAGGGGTGGATAAAAAGGATAAGGGGGAGAGGGGAGGTTAAAAGGATAAGGGGGAGAGGGGTGGATAAAAAGGACAAGGGAGAGAGGGGAAGTGAAAAGGATAAGGGAGAGGGGTGGATAAAAAGGATAAGGGGGATAGGGGAGACTAAAAGTATAAGGGGGAGGGGTGGATAAAAAGGATAAGGGAGAGAGGGGAGGATAAAAGGAATAAGGAAGGAGAGGGGGTGCAAAAGTAAGGGAGGAGGGGTTGACGAGGGAGACGCGAAAGGGGACTGGATAAAGAATAGGAAGAAGCTAGGGAGGAGGAGAGGTAGGAGAAGTTAAATAGAAAGGGATGGAAGAGGAGAAGAGGAGAAAAAAGAAACAAAGGACGGGAGATACATGGGGGGAGAGGTAGGATAAAAGGGAGAGGGGGAGGTAGGGAGAAAAGGGTTTCAAGGGAAGGTAAGAGAAAAGGAGAGATAGGAGAGCGAAAATTAAACAGGTGAACAGGAAGAGGGTCGAGAAAAAAGAGAGGAGGGAAAGGGCAGAAATGGAGGATGGGGAAAGCGTGAACAAACTTAAGACGGAACAGAGAAAGGTGGATAAAGAAAAGAAGAGAAGAGAGAAGCCCGATCAGAGGCTGGACACAGGGAGCGGGCGAGGAGAGGGGCCCCGCACCAGAGGCCCCATCAACTGTCAATCAGCGGCGCCCTCGATTGCATGCGCGCTGCAACCGGCAGCAGCATCGGCGGCGACGGCATCCTCGAAGCCCGTTCGCGCCGCCCATCCTCCGCCGCGGATCGTCTGCTCGGGGCAAGACAAGTCCCTCCTTTGCAATGTTACGACAACCGAACGTGCAACAGCATCCTTTGCAACAAGCGTTATCGGAACACACCATCGCTACAACGGCGGCGAGACGTAACGAGTTTGTAATGTTGATGATTTAAGTCGCTGTAAGTTACGTTCGCCGCTGACTTAATGAGTGACTTACCTGGCGGCCGAGACACTGCTTGTTAGGGGCGTCACTTACCTGTAGGTGAAAGAAAAACACATTAGTTTATATGTCCAATAATATGAACCAGATGTAATCCTGAAACTTTTTACAAATCTCACATACAAAAACACACTCTCCAAACAACAAAAAGAAGAAAAAAATAGTCGCACACATGAATGCTATGGAGTATATGGAGCATACAATATACCTTATAAATATACACAATACTTTTGTAGTAATGTCCCACTTTTATACGGGAGGAAAAGGAGGAGAAGGAGGAGGAAAAAGAGGAGAACGAAGGAGGAGGAGGAGAGAGAGAGAGTGAAGAGGGAGAGAGAGAGAGTGAAGAGGGAGAGAGAGAGAGTGAAGAGGGAGAGAGAGAGAGAGAGAGTGAAGAGGGAGAGAGAGAGAGTGAAGAGGGAGAGAGAGAGAGAGAAGATGGAGAGAGAGAGAGTGAAGAGGGAGAGAGAGAGAGAGAGAGAGAGAGAGAGAGAAAGAGAGAGGGAGGGAGAGAGAGAGAGAGAGAGAGAGAGAGAGAGAGAGAGAGAGAGAGAGAGAGAGAGAGAGAAAGAGAGAGAGAGAGAGAGAGAGAGAGAGAGAGAGGGAGGAGGAGTTGGAAGAGGAAGGAAAGAAAGAGCATGAGAAGTAGGAGGAAGAGGAGGAGGAGGAGGAGGAGGAGAAGGAAAAAAAGAGTGAACGCCAAGGACTCGGAACGACCGATTCATAAATTACGAAGTTTTGAAACAGAGACAGTTTACGATCATCTCTGATATCCTCTCCGCCCCTCCTTCCCATGCCCCTCCTCCCCACCCTATCACCAACCACCGTAACGCGAGAACCACCAAAAGTACACGTTCCCCTCCTCTTTCTCTCCCTCCCCCCTCCACTTCCAAACACCTTGCCCCTCTTCCCCACCGCACCCCCACCCTCTTACCTGCCCCTTCCGTCTACTCCACTACCTCCCCACCTTCCTTACCCTTCCCCCTCACTCCACCTTCCCTCCCTTCCCCCTACCTTCCCCATCCACCCATTCCCCCTTCCCCCTCAGTTCCCCCTACCTCCCCATTCCCCTCACCCTCATCCCCTTCCTCTCCGCCCTCTCTCACCCCCTCCTCCTTCCTCCCCCACACCCCCTCCCCCCTAATGGGCAGGTGAGGCCAAGCGGCGTTTCGAAATCGCGGTGATCACGCCGGAGTTACGGGCCTCGAGGTGCCCATCATGCGATTGACTTAAATGGCAGTCTCGATCATAAATACTTTCCTTCACAGCCACGCAACGGGCAGCCCCGGTGGGACTCCTCACCCGGCACTACCCTACCCTACCTTGCCCTCCCCTATCCCCTGTTCTCTCCCCTTATCCCCTATCCCTTGTTCTCTGCCCTTATCCCCTATCCCCTGTATCTTGCCCCGTATCCCTCCTCCTCCCCCCCCTCTCCTCTCCATCCCTCTCATACCCTTCCCTCCTTCCTCTCCCTTCTTACCCCCACTCCCCTACTCTCAGGGGGCGGGGGAGTGAAGGAGAGGCGGAGCAGGGGGGTCCATGCATGGGTGGGGTGGTGAGGAGGGGGAGGTGGACTTGCATGTTCAACTTTCATTCATCGAAGGTTTTCCTTAATTGTTTACTGATCTCCGATTCTGCACTCTGGGTCCGGCGTTCCCTTCGATTTCTCCGCAACGGCTTTTGTGCCGCGATTTACGGTCCGGCGCCGACACGATGCATGCGCGAGTTCTCTCTATAAGGGAAATGAAAGCTTTGAGGGCTAATCGCGCCACGTCCCCGCCGTAATTCATCGACACAAGAGGGGAATTAAAGCCTAATATCACATGCTTTTCTGGGGTGAGATCGACTCCCACCGGGGAAACGCTTCACTAAGTCCTCGGCTGATCCTTTGGGGGTGGGGGCGCGGGGGGGCGACTTCCACCCTTCCCCCTTCTTGCCTCTCGTCTTTTTTCTCCCCATCTGTTTCCTATTTTCCTTGTCTTTTCCTCCTCTTCCCTTCAACTGTTCCTCCACTATGCCCCTCTCCCTTCTCCTTCCACCTTCCCCTCTCCCCTCCGTCCGTCCTCCATCTTCCCCTACTTCTTCCCTCTACCTTCCCCTCCTTCTTCCCTCCTTCCCTCCACCTTCCCCTCCCTCATCTATAAGGAGAAATGGCGGATGACGAGTTTCCTCTTCCTCCTACGCTATTAAATGCGTTTTCCTAAGCTTTTACCAGCGGCCTTCGACGAAAAGCCATGACCCACTGAGCTTAAAGCAAAACGAGCAAGGTGCCGTTCTACACTTTCACGCAATAATCAAGGAATATTTACTCATTACAATAATAAAACAAAACACCGACGGTTACCTTCCGACCCGACTGCACACCGGACCGACCCGGCTCGTCCCGCCCAAGCCTAAGCCCAACCCGACCCGGTCTCTCGCTCCCGGTATATATCAGATGTCCCCCGCGAGGTCCCTGCAGTCATTAGCGCTCTACATCATTCCATCAGCAGCCAGCAAGACGCGATGACTGGTCCGCGCAAAAAACATGGGCGTTTCTTGGAGGTGGAGCTCCCTCCTTGGAAGGCGTCTGAAGGTGGCAGTCGCTGGGTTTCTGACGGAGACGCTTGGGTAAGGGTAAGGCAGAGAGCAGGGGAGGGAGGAGAGGGGAAGAGAAGGGAAGGGAATGGGAGGGAAGGGAACAGGGGAAGAAGAGGGGAGGGAACAGGGGAATAGGAGGGAAGGGAACAGGACGGGAGGGAACAGGGGAATGGGAGGGGAGGGAAGGGAACAGGAGGGGAGGGGAGGGAATAGGGGAATGGGAGGGAAAGGAACAGAGGAATGGGAGGGGAGAGAACAGGGGAAGAGAAGGGAAGGGAACAGGAGGGGAGGGAAGGAAACACATAGACGGAAGGCCTAGGAAGGAAAAGGAAACGAAGTAAAGTGAAGAGAAGAGCAAAACTAAGGCAAGAAAGGGACACCCAGGGCAAGAGGGCAAGGCAAAGAAGGGCAAAGCAAGGCAGGTACGGTTTCCGGCAGCTGCTATAGGATACTCATGACTCACACTCGACTCGGGGCCTGTTTGTCTCGCCCTCGCCTGGCGACTCAAGGCCAGAACTATCTTTAAGCCTACTGACAAACGTTGGAAAGTACCGACTGATAAAAAAATGAAAAAAGGAGATAAAAAGAGGTCCATCGCTTACTTTCTTAAAACACCTTAATACAGGGTCCCTGTGATGCGCATTTAAAAAGCCAAATGCACACACACACACACACACATACACACACACACACACACACACACACACACACACACACACACACACACACACACACACACACACACACACACATATATATATATATATATATATATATATATATATATATATATATATATATATATATAATGGGCCAATTTACAAATCATCTCTTTTAAGACATCCAGTCCTGAAGATAATCAATCTTTTTCTATAATGTCATAAAAATAATAAAAGTAATAATAATAATAAAAATAATAACAATAATGATAAAACAATAACGGAATACCCATAGTCATGATCATAATCATAATAATAATAATAATAATAATAATAATGATGATAACTGGAAGGAGGAGAAGTAAAGAACAAGAATGAAAGGAAGGAAAGAAGGAACACAGACAGGCACAGAAAAACAAAAAGAAAGAAAGAAAAAAAGAAAGAACCCCCACACGCGCATACGCTCACGCACAGACACAAACATGCCCGCGCGCGCATTAGTGCGTACGTGCGTATGCAAATAAAAAAATATAAATAAATAGGAAATATATATACAAATGCTAACAAAAAAGTAAAATTTGCGCGCGAATTCGGAATGCGTCCCAATTCGAGAAGCACAAAGAGCCAAGTTCAAGACAGGCCCTGACCCATATTCTCTTTCGGACGCGTTTCGAAGCTGTTAAGGCACGGGTCCGAACACGCGCACATCCACACACTCAATGACCTAAGCATACAGACGGACATAGAGGTGTATAGGTACGAACATGCCTGTGAACGAGCTGGGATAAACAGCAATACACAGGCAACGAAAGCAGGTTCTCTTTCTTTTCCTCTCCCTGTCTCTCTGTCTCTTTCTGTCTCTTTTTCTCCAACATATGCACGTTCACACACAAAATCCATACCTCGTTCCCGTTTTTCTTTGTATGAGTACGACTTTTTATCATTTCTTTGTCTGCCTTTCCTTCTCCATTTTCTCGTTTGCTCCTTCTATGGCTATCAGCGTTTCGTCATTTCATGTTTTTTGCTTATCTTTTTAATCTTCTTCATTTTCTTTTCGTGCTCTCCTATTTTTTCCCGCCATTTTTCATTCCCATTTTCTCATAGTTTTTTGTTCTCGATCTTTCCTCCAAAAGCGGTCACTCCTTTCTTCTTTTATCTTTCTTTTTCTCCTGTTTTTTTTTCCCTCTCCCTTTTCCCTCCTTCTCCCTCCTCCTCCTCTCCCTCTTCCTCCTTTCCCCGCTTCTCCACTTCCTTTCCCGATTCCCGCGTCCTCCTTCCCGTGCCTCCTTGACCCCGCTCGCAAGATCACCCTCGACGATGTACTGATAACATCTACGAAATCGTCCTAATGCTTCACGTCAGCCGAAGTTACTCTGCCTCCATTTTTTAACTTCTTCACTCCTTGTCTTTCTCCCTTTCCTCAATTTTTCCCTATTTCTTCCTTCATCTCTTCTTAAGGCTTTACCTTCCCCTGCCTCGCCTTCCCTTCCCTTCCCTTTCCTTCCCTCCTTTCCCTCCTTCACCCTCTATCCCCCCCTCTTCCATCTTTATTCCATCTTCTCCCCCCCCCCACCCCTTTTCCTCCAGTTTCCCCTCGTGAAAAAAATGCAAATCCGACCACCAGGAAAAGTACCTCGGAGATTACATTCATCACTTCATGTCTTTTTCCCCTCGCATGACGCGGGGACTCTTCTTGTTCAGGCGTCTTTAAGAAGTACAGCCACTTCTGCTTCTCGTTGGAGAGAGAGAGAGAGAGACGGAGAGAGGGAAAGATGGGTAGGTTGAAGGAGAAGGAGAGGGAGAGGGAGAGGGAGAGGGAGAGGGAGAGGGAGGGGGAGAGGGAGAAGGAG
>NC_091565.1:31656377-31663877 GCF_042767895.1 Penaeus vannamei
AACAACAAAAGTAATGATAATTCAACCAACATTAATGATAACAATGTTATGTCAGGTAATGATAATGATTTCAGAAAAAATAACAATATCAAAATATAAATATCAAATCATGATGATAACAATCATAATAATAACAATGAATCATAATAATACTAATAATATTAAAAATAATAATGAAGATGGGATATATAAATAATATCAATAATAACAACAAACAAAAAGAAAGAAATATAACAATAAAAAATAAAAAAATAAAAAATAAAATCAATAATAACAAACAAAAAGAAATAAAATAATACTAATAATATTAAAAATAATAATGAAAATGAGATATATAAACAATATCAATAATAACAACAAACAAAAAGAAATAAATATAACAATTAAAAAAAAATAAAAAATAAAACAATAATAACAAACAAAAAGAAATAAACATCACAATAAGAAAGATACAAAAAAAAAAAAAAAAAATCTGAAAAAAAATTCTATAACCAAAATACATCATTCAAACGACGATCCACACCAAGTATATATAATTCCGCCCATCCTCATTTTCGTCATTTTCAAAATTACGCCTCACGTTTTCCTTCAATAGAATATATCTATCGCCCTGATTATCTCCCTAAACAAAATCCCTCCCACCCGCCCTCCACCCCTCTCTCTCCACCCCCTCACCTGCCCCTCACCCCTCCACCCCCTTAGCTCCCCTCTCCCCACCCCCTCCACCCCCTCACCTGCCCTCACCTCCCTCCACCCCTCCACCCCCTCCACACTCCCTCTCCCCACCCCCCTCTACCCCTCACCTCCCCTCTCCCCACCCCCTCACCCCTCCACCCCTTCACCTCCCTTCTCCCCACCCCCACCTGCCCCTCAACCCCTCCACCCCTCTCCCCACCCCACCTCCACCCCCTCACCTCCCCTCCCCTCCACCCCACCCTCACCCACGTCAGATGCCAATTTCAGTTCATGAGACCTTAAAAAAAGGTCTTAAGGTCTTGTCTCTCCTGCCAATCGCGTTCTGAGGAAATACGCGGTGTTCTGGATTTCGAAATGAAAATGGTATTGGGAATCGTAGTAATAAAGACGGTGATAATGATGGTGATTAATGATGATGATGAGGGTGATATGTTCATACTATCAAAAGCCTTTTTTTTTCTAGCTCTAATAAGAATTATGAAGAAATACGTATCAGGGATATAAAGAAAATGTACAATAAGCTACAAAAATAGAAAAAATAATGAAGAAACAATTATGATGTTAAAATCAGTAGAAAAGAAGTAAATAATAATAAGACATACATAAAAATTAATCATGATAAATGAAAAACAAATAAAATAAATAAAAACAGTTCATATTTTTTCTACAACTTACCAAGCCTTTCCTTGTCACAAAACCCAAAGGCGAAACTTGAAAGTTAAAAAAAAAAAAAAAAATAGAAATCAAAAAAGGGCTGAGCAGAGCCCCAGAGCCCCTCGCCTCCTGCAGCAGGAGATACCCATCACCCTCGCCCTGGTCCCTAAGGCGCCCCTCGTCACGGTCGTGGGTTTAGGGGAGGAGGGGAGGAGGGGAAGGGGAGGGGTGAGAAGGGGGAAGTGGGGAAGAAGGAGGGGAAGGAAGAGGAAAGAGGGGGAGGGGTGGGAAGGGGGAAGACGGAGAGATGGGAATGGGGAAGGAAGGAGAGGGGAAGAGGGAGGGGGCAAAGAGGAGGGTGAGGGATGGAGAAAGAGAGAAAGAGGGGAGGGATAAAGAAAGAGAGGTGGGAAAAGGGGAGGGAAGGAGTGGGAGGAGGGAAAGGGAGGGAAGAGGTAGGAATGGAGACGGAAGGGGAGGGGAACGGAGCACAGGAGAGCGATATCTGGGGCACCATCTCGCTACCCAACCTGAAGCCCACGACCCACAATCTCTTAAGAAGGAGGAGGAGGAGGACGACAAGAAGGAATTAGAAGAGGAGGAGGAGAAAGACGAGAAGCAACGTGAAAAGGATGGGGAGGAGAAGAGACGAGTGGGAATTAAGAAATGAGGAAGAGGAGAAGCAATGGAAAAAAGAAAGGAGGAGGGGGAGGAGGAGGAGGAAGACGAGTAGAAATTGGGAAAGGAGGAGGAGGAGGAAGACCAGAAGAAATGGAAATAGAAAGAGGAGGAGGAAAACGAGAAGAAATTGGGAAAGGAGGAAGGAGGAGGAAACACGAAAAGAAATTAGGAAAGGAAGAAGAAGAGGAGAAGGCGAGAAGCAAAGAAAAAAGGAGAAGGAGGGGGAAGAGATAGAGGACGAGAAAGAATAAGGAAAGGAGGAGGAATAGGAAGACATGAAGGCAAGAAAGGAAGAAAAAGAAAAGAGAAAGAATGGGGAAAGGAGGAGGAAGGTTAATAATCATAAGTCGAGGAGGCAGAGGAGGACACGAATCGAAATGCGACAAAACGGATGATGAAGAATGAAAAGACGTAACGAAGGGAAATATAAGAGAGAGAAAAAAATTGATAACGAGAAACGAAAGATAAGGAGACGATGTGGGAGGACCTCCCCCCCCCCCTCCCAACCCTCCTAATCGCTTCATAATATCGAATGAATAATCACTTTTTCTCCGGCCGCAGTGAGAGAGGCGGGCGCGGCGGCGGCGGCGGCGGCGGCGGGGACCGAGTGCCCGGCCGCCCGTAATGCCCGAGTCATGCAGGCGCCGCGATACCATCCAGAAGCCGAGTCAGGGGCCCCGTCTTTCATGATCATTATTAAATTCAATTTGCTGATGCGACAGATGCCCAGAGCCACGGCCGGGTCAGGTGGGAAGCCGGGGAGCCGCAGATGGTGCGCTCACAATATGGGGGGGGAGGGGGGAAGGGGGAATGGGGGGGGGGGATAATCGGTATTTCGTGCGTCTGTTTGTTTTGTTTCTCTTTCTGTTTAGGTAATATGCTGGTCTATTATCATGTTTCTCTCACTTCCTCTGTCTGTCGCTGTATATTCAACTAGTCGCCTATCTGTCTCTACATCTTAATTCTCGGTCTATAAGAATATAAAAAGAAAAACAAGAAAAAGACATTTCACAATGAAAGCAATAACTTCGGCCAAGCGAACCGCTAATGTGCTACCGCCGCCATGACTGACACCTGTCGTGAATGAGCGCTTGTGAAGCTCTTAAATAACTAAGACTGTTGCTCAGAATCTTCACGATAAAATTTTTATGTTACAAAGAGCATTCGAATCTACACTTACATACGAATTCCAAAATACATACATACAAATTCCTAAGTACATACAAATTGTACGAATAAAAATAATAAATAAATAAATAAATAAAAGACACAAAACCAATAAAATATGAACAGAAATATAAACACAGACAAAAACCTTCTCGCATATAAGCTCACAATATTTTAGTACACACACACACACACACACGTAAGCATCCGAACTCGCCTGCACGCACACGCACACAATCAGGGACACAAAATCAATTTCCTACCCAACCTGAGCGTCATTGCGATCTTATCACCAAAATAACGGCCCTCAATAACCGGCCATTCCAATAACAACAAAACAATTTTCGACCTGATGAACACCTTGCACGCAGTAAATAATAAGTGCGTTAATACAAACTCTATTGGTATTTCGAATCGGAGCTTTGCGGGACTCGCCATTAGCCATTAATGTTGAACATCCTATGACCAACATTTGCTGTTCCAATAATATATATCACCATTAATTATCAGGATTGCTATCATAACTAACGTCATTTTATCACAGCCATAAAATCTTTGATAGAGTATCATCACTGATAATAATGGCGGGAATTTCATCACATCCATCACACGTTCATCATCACTTTGAACATTAATATTCCACAAAAAAAGAACCGGACGAGAAAAAAATAATAATGCCTGAACACATTAAGACATCTTCATTCAATTAAAAAAGAAGCAACATTTGAATTGCACACAAACATCTCAGTTAACAATAAATCACCATATGTCATGACAGAGATAGGATTAGACACCATACAAAATCAAAATCCCAAGTTCAAGCATATGAACAATAATATACACGCAAACAGACCCCACCACCTTCACCATAATTTCCATTTCACAAGATATGACGCATCACTATAGATAAAAAAACAGGTCATCACCAAAATGCACCATACCTTCATCACAACCACACAGCCATATCCAACCACAGTCGCACGGGGGACTAATCATCAAAGAAATATAAGACCTATCACCACATAGCTCCATCACACTGAAAAATTATACCAATTCGCGAATATCCTATAAACCTATCCATCACCATACTCTACAAACAGATAGTGCAACAACATATCCAACCATCAAAAGTTCTGGGATAAACTCCGGGCATGGGTCTTTGTACCACGAGATCTAATCATGGAACACATCACTTTCAAAGAAACCCTCAGTATCGTGTATAATAACAGCATTGCACTGCCAAATAACATCACACTCCAGTTCCACTTCTATTCCTCCCCCATCTACTACTATCAGTGTCACTACTTCTGATATTATTTTTCCTCTATCAATTCTTCTCCTTCTCCTTCTCCTCCTCTTCCTCCTCCTCCTCCTCCTCCTTCTTCTTCTTCTTCTTCTTCTTCTTCTTCTTCTTCTTCTTCTTCTTCTTCTTCTTCTTCTTCTTCTTCTTCTTCTTCTTCTCCTTCTTCTTCTACTCTTCATCACTACACCATTCTCCTGCACTGTTACCTTCCCGACTCGTCATCATTACCCTCCTCCATTTCTTTCTCCCCTCCTTCTCTTTCTCCTTTTCATCTTTTCTTATTATCATTATTATTTTTCTTCTTATTTTTTCCTTCTTCCTCATTTTTTTCTCTTCTCCGTCTTCTTCTTTTTCATCCTGTTCTTTTTCTACCCATTTTATTTTTTTCTTCCTCTTGTTATTATTGTCGTCATTCCTATTACTATTATTATTATTATTACTATTATTATTATTATTATTATTATTATTATTATTATTATTATTATTATTATTATTATTATTATTATTATTATTATTATTATTATTATTATCATGTCCCCCTCTTCTTCCTTCTCTCCTTCCTCTCTCTTCCTGTTCTCGTTCTTCTTCCTCTCCTTCGTCTTCTTCCTCCTCTCTTCTTCTTCTTCTTCTCCTTCCTTTTTCTTTCTCCTCCTCTCCTTCTCCTTCTTCTTCCTCCTTTCCTTTTTGTTCTTCCTCCTCCTTTCCTTTATGTTCTTCCTCCTCCTCTCCTTCTTCTTCCTACTCCTTTCCTTCTACTTCTCTCCTTCTTCTTCTTCTCTTTCTTCCTCCTCCTCTCTTACTTCTACTTCTCCTCTCCTTCTTCTTCTCTTTCTTCATCCTTCTCTCCTTCTTCTTCTTATCCCCACTCTCCTTCCTCTTCCTCTTCTCCTCCTTCCTCCTCCTCTTCACCCCGGCGACAGCGTCCCGTAAAACGTCGCCGCCGCACCAACGAGGCGTGTCCGAACACCGTCCTCGCGGCTTAAGATAATCCCCGTAATTTTATCGCCAGTATATTGATGAAGGCAAAGTGGATTTAGATTATAGTCCAGCCGCCGTAATGATACGACTGCAATAACCAAGTCAAACACACACTAGCGAGGTTCTGCGGACCAGTTCATACCCCTCCTCCCCTACCCCACCTCCTCGCACACCTTCCCCTCCCCTCACTCCCCGAAGCCCGCGTCCGATCGCGTGCGTCGTGACCTTGGCTTGCTCTTCGTTCTTTTTTCCTATTTTTCATTTTGCTAATGAGGGGAAGGAGGAGGGGGGAGGGGCATGGTTTCGAAGGATGTAACATTTCTCTCCGACGAGGAATATGAATACTGAATATCTAACAAAGAAAGCGATTTGCATATCTTCAGAAAACACATTAAAACTTCAATTTCCTTGACTTGATTTACACTTCTAGCCAATGGTCAAGATGCACATCGGAACTGACCCCTCCCCATAACTCCCCCCACGCCCCCCAGGCCAGTAATCCCGCAAACAAGTTTAATCATACGCATTCAACGCCACAACAGTCATCGCGGGAACAAACATACATGTCGATACAACAGCGAAGACAGCCAAACACTCACACACACACTCTCTCTCTCTCTCTTACTCTCTCAGTCTCTCTCCCTCAGTCTCAGTCTCTCTCTCTTACTCTCTCAGTCTCTTTCTTGCTCTTTTAGTCACTCTTACTCTCTCTCAGTCAGTCTTACTCTTGCTCATTCACTCTCTCTCTCTCTTTCTCTCTCAGTCACTCTCTAAATGTCACTCAATCTCTCTCTCTCTCTCTTTCTTTTTCTTTCTTTCTCTTTCTCTCCCTCTCTTACTCTCTAATTCTCTAACTCTCTCAATCACTCTCTCTCTTTCTCTTTTTTTTCTTTCTTTCTTTCTTTCTCTCTCTCTCTCTCTCACACACACACAGACAGACACAGACACACACACACAGCCACAGACACACACACACACACACACACACACACACACACACACACACACACACACACACACACACACACATACACAGACACACACGCACACACACACGCACGCACATTCCCAAGCAGCGATTCCAAGAACACATCCTCCATCACAGACTTCACGACTCGAGATGCACTTCTCGCCAAGGAGTCTTCCGTCTTCCACATCTTAAGGAACTCCTTGTCCATTTATTACTCTTTCCGCAACTACTGTTCACTTGATACGAAGCGATGATGATGATGATTGATTACAATGAACGGATATTTGAGAAAAAAGACATACAGTGAACAGAGGTAATGAAATATACATAATTATTTTTTAAATGCATGAACAAAACTAAAACTAACAACAAAATGAAAAGAAATAGATACATGAACCAAAACTAAAAACTGGCATTAGACAATTTTATAGTACGTATGGTACGGTTGAACCAATAAAAACGTGAAACCAACGAATGACGAATGAACACATGAAAATCCTATTTTGAAATACACGCGCGTGCAAACTATCGGACCGAGGATCTCACTTTAAGAATTCAATGTGAAAGACATAATCAAGACGGGTATGCTGATGGGTGATGATGCTTGGCCATGCAGGAATTGCAAAATGCTTTACGTCATGTGAAAAAAACGTATGATAAATGCAACAACGGTCTCTGACTTCCTACTGCTGCATCGTATCCGTTGTGAGATAGAAAATGTCTTTATATAGACGGATATTTTGGCAAATCCTCCTCCTATTTCGAGAAACAACTTTCATGTACTAGAATCCGTGATGTAGTGAAGGAAAGCCACCTATTGCTCCCGTGAACATCCTATAGGTATATAATTACAAGTGAACTGATTGTTATTATCATTATTTATATCTTTATAATCATTATCTTTTTTATTATTATTATTATTTTTATCTTTACAATTATTATCTTTTTTAGTATTTTTCTTCTAATCCGCGTTGTTTTGCTAAATACATGTAGATGTTACATACCAAACAAACGAAATGCTTTCACCTCTTAACGACAAAAGACACCCACA
>NC_091565.1:31691377-31696377 GCF_042767895.1 Penaeus vannamei
ATCTCTCTTCCTCTCCTTCTTCCTCCCTCCCTCTTTCTCCCTCCCCCTCACTCCCTATCATTCTCCTTCCCCCTCACTCCTTCCCTTTCTCCTATTTCCTCCCTTTCTCCTATTTCCTCCCTCTCTCTTTCTCAATACCTCTCCCCGTCTCTTTCTCAATAACCTCTACCTCTCCCTCTCCCCTTCTTTCCCTTCCTCCACCACCCCCACTCTTTTAAGTCCTGCCTCCCTATTTCCTCCCCTCTCCCCCTCTCCCTTCCCCTCTCCCTCTCGCTCTCTCTCCCTCCTTTATCAACCCTATTCTTCTCACGCCGTTCCCCGCACCCACGGCTATCTCTCACCTTCGTTACCAACGCGGGTCTTCCTAATCCTTATCGCCGCTCGCCGAGACGAGGCCTCCTTCCGCGTATCGGCCGGAACATCGCCCCGTTTTCGGCCTCCAAAGATGGCGAGAGGAGGGGGGGCGAGGGGGGAGGGGGGAAGAGGGTAGGGATGGAGGGGGGAAGGGGGGTGGGATGGAGGGAGGAAGGTCGTGGGGAGGGGGGAGGGATGGAGGGAGGAAGGGGGTGGGGAGAGGGGTAGGGATGGAGGGAGGAAGGGGGTGTGTGGAGAGGGGTTGGGATGGAGAGAGGAAGGGGGTGGGGTGGGGGTAGGGATGGAGCGAGGAAGGGGTGTGGAGAGAGGGGTAGAGATGGAGGGAGGAAGGGGAGGTGGGAGAGGGTAGGGATGGAGGGGAGGGAGGTGGGGAGAGGGGTAGAGATGGAGGGAGGAAGAGGGGGTGGGGAGAGGGATAGAGATGGAGGGAGGAAGAAGTGATGGGGAGGGGGTAGGGATGGAGGAGGAAGGGGGTGGGAAGGGGTAGAGGAAGGAAGAAGGAAGGGGGATGGGGAGGGAGGTTGAGAAGGAAGGAAGGGGATGGGGAGAGGGAAGGAAGGAAAGGAAGGGAGGGAGGAGAGGAGGAAGATATTGCGGCGAGGAGGAAGGGTAAGGAAAAGGGAAGCGGAGAGGGAGAGCAGACATGAAGGGCGAGAGGAAAGAAGAAGGAAAGAGAGAAGAGAAGAAAGAAGAAGAGAAGAAGAAGAAGAAGAAGAGAAGAGAAGAAGAAGAAGAAGAAGAAGAAGAGAAGAAGAAGAAGAAGAAGAAGGAAAGAGAGAAGAGAGAGAAGGAAGGAGAGAAGAGAGAAGAAGAGAAGAGAGAGAGAGAGAGAGAGAGAGAGAGAGAGAGAGAGAGAGAGAAAGAGAGAGAGAGAGAGAGAGAGAATCGAGAGCCAGTTCAAAAGACCTGAGAGAAGAAATTAGTAAAGATGAAGGAAGGGGACAGGATCAATAAAGGATAGAGATGGTGAAAGGGGGATGATAAAAGGGGGGGATCGTGGAAAGGGAAGATGGGGCAAGGAGGTCCCAGCGAGGAGGTCCTAATGCGGATTGCTAATGCACTCCTCGGACAGGATTATAGGCCGCACTCGGTGATGCGGCGCAGGGCCCCCTCGAGGCGCTGCTGGCGAGTGGAGGCGAAGGATACAGGACGGGAAATAGGATCGTTTGGAGGGAAAGAGAAAGCGGGGAGAAAGAGACAGAGACAGGGAAAGAGAGGCAGATATATATATATATATATATATATATATATATATATATATATATATATATATATATATATATATATATATATATATATATATATCCTGTGTCACCCAACTTGTTCGCATTTCGGGCCAAGTGCCGAGCGACCCCTGATCCCTACTATATCCAATTTGAAAGGCAGGTAGGAAAGAGTGGGGGAGGAAAAGTATAAGGGAGGGAATTAGGGGGATGAGGGATAGCTTGGAATGGGCGGAGGGAAAGGGCGAAGGAAAGAGAAAGGCAATTAGGGAGGGAAGGAATGAGGAAGGGAATAAACATTGCACTTAGAGAATCAGTGAGTGAGGGACGGAAGGAGAGAAGGAGTGAGGGATGGAAGGAGAAAAGAAGTGGGGGATGGAAGGAGAAAAGGAGTGAGGGATGGAAGGAGAAAAGGAGTGAGGGATCGAAGGAGGCAAGGATTGAGGATGGATGTTGGGGATATGGCGAGGGAAGGAAAGGGGACGGGAAGGAGTGACCGATGGAGGGAGGGAAGGAGGAAACCAAAAGCACAGATGGCGGGAGGGGAATGGCTTGGATTCTTGAAAATAAGACTAACGGAGGGAGTTAACGAGGGAGCAATGGAAGATGGCAGGGAGGGAAAGATAAGGATGGTGGTCCGAATGGAGAGGTTGAGGTAGAGAAGGAGGGAGGGATGGAGGGAAGCAAGGAGGGAGTCCTGACTCATCTCACTCGAAGCAGAGGACGGCCCCCGGAGGCGAACACATGCGCGCCTTTTTGCAATTAGCGACCGTTTGGAGTGATGTCCGAGCTTCCATTATGGCTCATTAGCCAATCAGGCCAATCAGAACGATCGGCTCGTCCAGCTAGGCCAGTCAGTCAGTCACTCAGCCAGTCAGTCAGTCCGCCAGTCTATCGGCCGCCAGCGATGAGGCGAGACCGGACTCCGCGGCGCGCCGATCGCCGCTCAATTGCCGGGGAAGCGACCGGGCAGGATTGGGGGGGGGGCAGGGAGGGGGGAAGGGGGCATAGGAGGCACACGGGAGGCGACAGGGAGGGCCAGAGAACATAGAAGGGGGCACGGGAGATGACCGGGAGGGTCACCGAGCAGGGGTAAAACGGGCGCAACAGGTAGCCGGAGGGTCAGGGAGTAGAGGAAGGTGGCCTGGGAGGCGTGCAACAAGTGGCAGGGAGGGTCAGAGGTCATGGGAAGGGGCACAGCGAGTGACACGAGGGAGGGGAAGGATAAAGGGGTGATGAAGAGTGGAAAGGGGAAGTCGGGAACGGGGCGAGAGGTGGCAGGGGAGGATACTGGACACTGGGCAAAGGAGATGGCAGGGGAGGGCATGGGGCAAAGGAGATCAGCGAGAGAAGCAGAAGGGGTAACAGAGGGCGAAGTGGAGCAACGGGGAGAAGCCGAAGGAACCCCGGCAGAGGCGGTCACACCGAGAACTAATCGAAGGCGACAGGCTGGGGCAGAGGTGACAGGGAAGACCGAGAAGGGACAAATAAGGCCCCGGGAAGCAAGGGGAGAGGGAGGCTGAAAGAGGGGCGGGGGAGTGAGGCTACCGTGGTGGTGGGTGGGGTGGGGGTGGGGGGCTACCAGAGGTGGTGGTGGAGGGGGGCTTCCGTGGCGGGTGTGGGGGGGAGGGGTGAGGCTACCGTGGAGAGGGGGGGAGACTGCAGGGTGGGACAAAGGACAGGGCAGAACATTCATTCAGGCAGACAAGCAATCATGCTGTCTGGCGAACGGCCCAACGGCAGAACGGACGGACGGACGGATAGATAGATGGATGCAGATGTCGTCCCCGCCCGGCCCGCCGCAGCCACTCGAATCACATGCTAATATCCGCCATAAAGAAGCCTCGTCGCCCCGTAAACGTCAATCACGGGAATCACTTTCTTATAAAACCAATCAAGAGATTCTAATGAAGGTCTCGATACCCGAAACGAGCTTGTCCCACGTCGGGCCGGGTAATCACGGGTCGCGGCTAAAATACGAGTGACACGCAGCCTCCTTATCGCCACCTCCATCTGTGGGGGCCGATAAGGAGGCGGGAGGGGAGGGGAGGAGGGAGGGAGGGAGCGGAAGAGAGGGATAGGCTACGAGAGGAGAGGGCGGTGGAAAGGGGGAGAGAGAGAGAGAAGAGAGAGAGAGAGAGAGAGAGAGAGAGAGAGAGAGAGAGAGAGAGAAGAGAGAGAGAGAGAGAGAGAGAGAGAGAGAGAGAGAGATATGGGGGGGGAAGAGGAGAGAGGGAGGGAAAAAGAGGGCAGTGAAGCTGGTAGGAGGGGAGCAAGAGAGAGAGAGGCGAGCTGTGGGGGGAAAAGGGAGAGAGAGGGGAGGAATGGGAAGAGCGAGAGGGAATGGGGAAGGAAGAGGAAGGAAGAGAAGTAGAACAAAAAGAAGAAGACCGAAAGAAGAAGACCGAGAGAGTGGAAAGGAATAAAAGGGAGAGCGAGAGCGAGCCTGGGCACGGGCTGGCCTCCTGGCTGGCTGCCTCTCCTGGCTTCGCCCCGGGACCAAGTTGTTTATCTCTGGGAGCGACGCGTCAATATACACCACCAAGAAGTCGAAACTTTGAGACGTGTTTCTGCTCTTTGTCTCGATATTGTTAGTCGATACACCGACCCACCGCTCCCGCTGCTAAATTGCGTCCAGCTGTCAATATACCATTTGCGTGGCGATGCTAAAGTATGCGCGCCGAGTATAACCGAACCCCCTTCGCGACAGGAGCGACTGAGGAAATAACATGCACGGCGAGGGGGACTTCGATGCTATTTCGCAAAAAAAATCTGTCTGTCCTCATCTCGTCCTCTACATCTTTCTCTCCTTCACAAACACATGATTCAATCGTCCGTATTCTTTCCAAACCAATTCATCTTCCTCCTCCGTCTGCACATACCAATACCAAGCAAATCACACACGCACACGCATCTTCTTTCCTTCTCTCCCACCCTGTCCATCTGTCTGTCTGTCCTCATCTCGTCCTCTACATCTTTCTCTCCTACACAGACACATGATTCAATCTTACCAACTCTTTCCAAACCAATTCATCTTCCTCCTCCGTCTACACGACCAATACCATGGTACAAAATGAATGGATATTCGCCCTATAAAAACGGCCCATAAACGCACATTACATATTCATAACAGACACTATACACACACGGACGCAATTTATGGTTATATATAACCATCAAACGCCTCTAGTGGTAAAGGCAATAAAATAATGACAGCAATAATAATAAAAAAATAACATGAATAAATATATCGCTAGCGGAAATAAAATTGACAATGCTAATTATGATGTTAACAACAGTAGAAGTGATAATAATAATGACAGTAAAAGAACTCACATTATATAAATGGCATTATATAAGTGGAACCATAAATACGACTGTTTTTATAGAAAACTGATTTCT